>NW_009733399.1:225596-238123 GCF_000703405.1 Apaloderma vittatum
TCAGCAATCAGACAGTGTCCTGCCTTCCCTCTAATTAATGATCATTCTTTTCAGGCATTGCAGATGTCTTCGCATATGGCTCATTACCCTTAAGACAGAAACGATGTAAGAGTTAAAGGTTTATTTCACAGGGTGCTTTGGGCAACCATGAAGGATGAAGTCATTAAAAATACTTTTAAGTAAAGTGAGAGCTGCTGCACAATCTCGTATTTCCCTGCTTTTACAATATTATATCATGGTTATATCTTTTGAATCAAGGCTCATAAGATTTTCTTTATGGTAAAATTTACCTGGAACAGAAGAAAAATGAAAAAAGGAAATTAGACATGCATATATCATTTAGGATCCAAGAAATTTACTTTAAATCAATAAAGTAAATTAATTAGAAATACGTCTACATGTGTGTTGATGACTAGCAGATCTTACATGAGTATCCAGAATGTTAGGTTAAAGAAAGAACTACAGAGGGGAAGGAACTACAGAAACCAAAAGAACTACAGAAATCAAAGAACTACAGAAATCAAAACAAGGAATAAAGGTTAACGTTCAATTATACCCTATTACTCAAGCTTACTAAGCTTACTGACACTAATATTTTTTCTTTTCCTGTTGAACTTGATGACTAGTAGTTTTTTAAATAGGCTTAATTCAATTAAATATGATAAATAATGCTTTCTGAAGTTGATGCACAATCCACAATTAACTTTTATACTTCATTAATACATGTACTTACATGAATATCTAAGATGGATATTTCTATGTTTGCTATGAAAAGTAACGCTACTACAGTGACTTTATACATGAAATTTATTTTGAGAACTGCTGTCTGGTGGTCTCACCATCTTGGTAATTTTGTTGATTGTATTTGCAGTGTTACATCCGTTAATGACTATTTGAAATTTTTATTTCTTATGTGTACCTCTGAGCTCTGTAGGACTCATATAAAGATGGTCACTTAAGAAAGCATCTTCCATAGTCTTTCTACTTTGGCAATTTTGGAGAGTCCGCCTGCCAATGCCCATCAAATATGTCACTATGCCTGCAGTTACAATGTTTTTCTCTCAGTCCTTCTTCAGTGGCAGAAATATGAGAACTGGTGTGATACTTTTAGTTTTGAAGATTTGTGTATTTTTCTACATGAAATATAGATAAGACTGAAGATAAGTTTCTTGTTCCTGAAACAGATGCTTGCAATGTCTGTTATGGTCATAATTCTGGATGTTCAAATATAGGCCTGAGAAAATATCATCTTCCTCTTCGGAAAACTCAGCTGAGCCAGCAAAGCTCTGTTGTGTTCATTGTAAAGCTCTTAGCTCCTCTATGTCTTTATGCTCTCCATTATGAAGAGTATTTAAAAACCCCAAATTTGAGACCTTAAAATTTATGGAAGAGCAAAGATAGGTTTGATCTATTGATAGAGATGATGATCATCTCTCATATTCTTTTCTGAGGATGAATCCAGATCACTCTGAGTTTTATATGGAACCGGCTAGTTGTAATGAGGATATCCATGATGCAGAGAAGATTATTATAGAAGATGGGAGAGGAAGGTTTTTGACCAAAAATGATGCACTTACTACTTTGACCATACATGTATTAATGGGAAGTTGAAGTGCTAAATGGCGTTCTAGAAATGCTTAAAGATTCATGTCCAGTTATATGACATCAGTGTCGTACCACCAAGAAAAAATTAGGGCATTAATAATTATTGTCTCCTCATACAGCAGTACCAGCCACAATCATAGAATCATAGAATCATTGAATCATAGAATCACAGAATGGCTTGAGTTGGAAAAGACATTAAAGAGCATCTGATTCCAACTCCCTTCTATGGGCAGGGACGTCTTCCACTAGATCAGGTTACTCAAAGCCCCATCTAACCTGCCCTTGAATATTTCCATGGAGGGGTCTTCCCACCTTCTCTGGGAAATCTGTTCCATGGTCTCACCACTGTCACATAAAAGAATTTCTTCCTAATATATAATCTAAATCTATCCTGCTCTAGTTTAAAACCACTGTTCCTTGTCCATCCACCTCATGTCTTTTAAAAAAGTCCCTCCCCATCTTTCCTGTAGGCCCCCTTCAGGTACTGGAAGGCTGCTATAAGGTCTCCCCACATCCTTCTTTTCTCCAGGTTGTATAGACCCAATGCCCTCAGCCTGTCCTCATAGGACAGGTTCTCCAGACCTCTGATCATCTTTCTGGCCTCCTCTGGACCCACTCCAACAGGTCCATGTCCTTCTTGTGTTGGGGCCTCCAGAGCTGGACACAGTACTCCAAATGGAGTCTCACAAGAGCAGAGCAGAGGGACAGAATCACTTTCCTTGACCTGCTGGCCTCGTTTCTTTTGTTGTAGCCCAGCACAAAGCTGGCTTTTCGGGATGCAAGAGAATATTACCATCTTATATTGAGCACCTCATCAACCAGCAAGACTAAGTCCTTTTCTGCAAGGCTGCTCGCAATCCACTCATTGCCAGCCTGCATTTGTGCTTGAGATTTCCCTGGCACAGGTGAAGGACCTTGCACTTAGATTTACTGAACTTCATGTGGTTGGCATGGACTCACCTCTGCAGCCTGTCAAGGTCCCTCTGGATGGCATCCCTTCCCTCCAGTATGTCAAATGCACCACACAACTTGGTGTTCTTTGCAAACTTACTGATGATGCACTCAGTACCACTGTCCATGTCCTCGACAAAGATGTTAAATAGCACCGGACCCAGTACTGATCCCTGAGGGAGTACAGGTCCCTGAGGAGACCTTACAGGTCTCCATTCAGACACTGAGCCATTGATTACAACTCTTTGAGAGTGTCCATCTAGCCAGTTCCTTATCCACCAAGTGGTCCATCAAATCCATGTCCTTCCAATTTAGAGACCAGAATGTGGGACGATGTTGAATGTTTTGCACAAGTCCGTGAAGGTGATGTCAGTTGCTCTTCCCTTATCCATTGGTGCTGTAACCCTATCATAAAAACCCACCGAATCTGTTAGGCAGGATTTGCCTTAGGTGAAGCCATGTTGGTTGTCACTAGCCATCTTTCAGGTTAATATATCTGTTAAAAATATGTAGATGTAACTTTACAACACTGTTAATATTAGTAAGGAATCCAGGAATGCTATCAGCCTATCAACAAATTTGATGATTTTTCAGGCATGAGTTTTCAACGTGACAGCCTGTGTTATGACTATAGATGCTCAACTGTGTCAAACCTCTTGCTGGGATTTGGCTTTAGCCACATGTACATTCCCATTAACTGATCTCACTTAATCACATGGGTTTTTCAGGAATTGTTATGTATTCTGTAGCTGAGAGGTACAGGAGATACGTTTTTATGTGTAGGTCTTGTACTTCATCTCTACATGAATGTCATGAGCTCAAATTTTCTCAGCAATTAAGTTCATGCTTCCATATGCATGTTACAAAGTGCAAAAGAGAAAACCGGACCTTGTATAGTTCCACTGATGGAGGACTCAGCTTTTGGAGGAAAAGACCTGATCAGAAGTGACAGGATGATTATGAATATTTTTAGGAATTTTAACAGATTCCTGCCTATCACCTCTTTCAGGCAAGTCTGAAGTATTGAGGGTTCCAGAGGTGCCAAGGGAAATGCATTTATGTATAGAAATTATAAAATCTTCCATCTGTGGCTTTAGTTTCTAGTCCTATTTTGAATCCAAATTATATCAAGCTTGGGACTGAATGTAAATTGGCTATGTCTATGAATTATTATATCAAGGTTGGATGTCTTGAGTTTCTTGGATTCTATTATGTTTTAAGGTGTTTTTTTCTTCAAATGCTGCCTTAACTGTTTCACTTCAGGTTGACATTAATTGTTCGTAGCTCTTTTGTTAAGCCTGAAATACTGGGGTAGAATTTGTTTTGTCAGTCCTTCTGGGTGCTCAGGGTTCCTGGTTGTACTGAAGCCTGGGAATGGAGGTGTGCTGTGCGATAATGGGCATAAGCAATGTCCATAAGCAAAGCCACGCTGTGTGGAAAGGCTTTCCAAATGCACACTCTTATTAGTGAAGGATCATAATTCACTGCAGGAGCTCTACTGTGCTCTGCAGAGGGTTGTAGGCACTCAGGATTGATGAAGCAGTTTAACGCCCTAGATAGCTCCTTGGAGACTCATTTGGCAGCTCAGCAAAGGCTGACAGGAAGGTTGTAGGCCAGAAACAGAGCCTTTCCATTGCATTTCATCTGATTTCACATAGCATGGCTAACATTACTGTTCCTTAAGCAAAGGACGTCAGAAAAATATTTTATGAGAATAAGGGACTTGTTTGAGAATTAGCATTATGTGAAGATAATACCTTATTTTCCTGTAGTGAGAACAGTATTACATTTTCATATGTTTTTGGAATTAATTTCTACTGAATCAGAATGATTTATATCCCCAAACCTGGA
Source organism: Apaloderma vittatum (assembly GCF_000703405.1). Taxonomy (NCBI): domain Eukaryota; kingdom Metazoa; phylum Chordata; class Aves; order Trogoniformes; family Trogonidae; genus Apaloderma; species Apaloderma vittatum. Next base: position 230,004 of record NW_009733399.1, read on the forward strand.
AGGTTTCTTGCTGATGTTCAAGACAGTGAGTATGTTATATCTTCATATGCAGCATCTAAGCTGAAGGTCAGAACGGTCAGCAGTGAAGGCTGGGAGGTTGAGCCACAAGCAGTAGATGACAGGTCTGTTTAAGCAAATCAGGTAATTTGGGTGTCTGTAGCCTTACTGAACTATATGTTGAAACCTCTCAGGCTAACTAGACAAGAGCCTGCCATTAATATGATGAAAATTACATTGGTGGGCTCTTTTACACATCATTAATCATAAGCAATCTGTAAATGAGGAAAGTATTAGTGTTAATTTTAAAATCTGGTCTATCTGAAATTGAACAAAATGTTCTAGTTTGGGACACTTTCATATTGTAAGTCCAAAGAGTTTTCTTACTGTGTGACAACCTCACATGCCGCAGGTGTATGAAAGAAACTCGCTTCCTCTGGTGAAGTGTTAGTGTTGGACACTCAACTCACCACTTCATCGCTGCTGAGGTCCTAATTTTTATAGCAGATCTTCTTACATCTATGACATATAGATTTACTTTGCATGGTTTGAATTCAAGCTGTGTTCTTGTGCAGAGGACAGATGTCAGATGCCTGATGTAAAGTATGGGTTATGAACAGGGTTTTGAGGGGTATGTCTGTTTGTTATTTTTGTTTCTGTTTTTTCAGGGTGGAAGAACAGGGTGTTAGCATAAAGTAAATTCATAGAATCATATGATCATAAAATGATTTGTGTTGGAAGTGACTTTAAAGATCATCCAGTTCTAACCCCCCTGCCATGGGCAGGGACATCTCCCACTAAAGCAGGTTGCTCAAAGCCCCGTCCAACCTGATCTCAAACATGTCCAGGGAGGGAGAACCCACAGCTTCTCAGGGCAACAGTTCCAGTGTCTCACCATCCTCACAACCAAGAACATTTTCCTAATATCTAGCCTAAATTTATCCTCTTTCAGTTTAAGGCCATGACCTTTTGTCCTGTCACTAAATCCCCTACTCTTTTCTTCCTGTAGCCACCCCTTCAGGTACTGAAAGGCTGTTGTAAGGTCTCTCCAGAGCCTTCTCTTCTCCAGGCTGAACCATCCCAGCTCTCTCAGCCTGTCTTTGTAGGGGAGGTGTTCCAACCTCCCTGATCGTCTTTGTGGCCTCCTCTGGACTCTCTCTAACAGGTCTATGTCTTTCTTGTGCTGAGGACTCTAGACCTGATCACAGTACTGCAAGTACTGTGAAAGCAAAGCAGAGGGTTAGAATCACCTCTTGATCTGCTGGCTGCTCTTCTTTTGATGCAGCCCAGGATACTGTTTGCTTTCTGGGCTGTGAGTGCACATTCTGGGTCATGTTGAGCTTCTCATTTGTCTTTGGTAACAGCAATCAGCTCTCAGTAGAGTATACACAAAAGTAAACTCAGAATAACTTTTCTTCTAATAGACTGTTATTAAGAGATGCACCATTCTAATGAACAGATGAAAACAGATACACTCCTCTCTAACAGATATGTTGTAGTTGTGATAATGAGAAGATATTAGTATTTTTCTTGATAACAATTAGTCTGTTGATTGGTTTGTATTCCCCTTGCACCATCAGCACTTTCATGTCTCAATATGTCGGTCCAACTTTTACTGTTCCTACATATGTCTTCCAGCTGCTTAGCTGAAAAGTAATTGTATTGACTTAGTAATACTATGCTTAGCAAGCAAGGTACAGTTATATATTTTATGCCTCTCCTCATTTTATTTCTCCACAGTAATAGGGCTTGAAGGTTGCAGAATTAACTGTTAAAACATCAAGAAGCAAAATTTAACATTAGAGAATTAATTTTGCTTGTATGAACATATCACTATATAGCATATTATAGCAGAGAGAATACAGCAGACCTGTATCTATAGGAAAAAATACCCAGACTTCCACATAGCTTGAAACCAGGCATTGTCTCTTTTGTTTACCAAAGATGATGCTGGGGTCTTCCCACAGCATGGAGTGGCACCTAGTGGCTGCAGATATGGTAAAAAATAAATATTTTAGCCCAGTTCATATCCTCCAAACCATGAATTTTCTTTAAATACGTGATCACAGTCCCGTATGGTCCTTAATTAATCAACTTTTGACCTCTATTTTACACAGCACGCGAAACGCAGAGGAGAAAAGTACTGTGTAGTAGTTTGACCCTGGCCGACAGCCAGGTGCCCGCACAGCCTATCATCTCTCCTTCTCTGCAAGACAGGGGGACAAAATATATCAAAGGACCCATGGTTTGAGGGAAGGACAGGGAGATCACCCACATCTACTGTCCAGGGCAAAACAGACTTGATTTTGGGGAAATTAGTTAAGTTTATTAAACAACAAATCAGAGAAGAGTAGTGAGAAATAAAAACAGATCTTAAAAATAAATGACACCATGCCCCCATCCCTTCAGGGCAAAACATCAATCCTGATTTATCCAGCTCCTCCCCTCGAGCAGTGCAGGGGGACAGGGAATGGGGCTTATGGTCATTTCATCTGATGTTGTTTCCTTTGCTGCTTCTTCTTCTGAGTCAGGACTCCTCACTCTTCCCCTGGGCCATTGTGGGGTCCCTCTCATGGAAGACAATCTTCACACACTTTCTCCAATGTGAGTCCTCTAATGACAGACAGTTCTTCACAAACTGCCCCAATGTGAGTCTTTCCAGGGGGTGTAATCCTTCAAGGGGAAACTGCTCCAGTGTGAGTCCCCCATGGCATCACAAAGGTCCTGCCAGCCAACCTGCTCCGGCGTGGGCTTCCCACAGGACTACAGACCCCTTCAGGCATCCACCAGCTCCGACACGGGCTCCTCCACGGGCTATAGGTGGACATCTACACCTTGCCCATGGACTGCAGAGGGACAGCCTGCTTCACCACGGGCTTCACCACAGCCCAGGGGACGCTCTGCTCTGGCACCCAGACCATATCCTCTCACTTCTTCTTCACTGACCTTGGTTTCTTCACGTATTCTCACTCCTCTGTCTCCCTGCCAGTTATTGTGTGGCGCAGTTATTTTTTCTCCATTTCTTTAATGTGTTTTCACAGAGATGTTCCTTTCCTATCGTCACTGATAGGCTCAGCCTTGGCCAGCGGCAGGTCTGTCCCTGGAGCCGACTGGCATTGGCTCTCTCAGACATAGGGGAAGTTTATAGCAGCTTCTTGGAGAAGCCACCTCTACAGCCCTGCCCTGCCACCAAAATCCTGCCAGGCAAACCCAATACATATTCTTTGCCTTGTCAACCGCATGCTGCCTGATTTGCAACCAGGACTCATTCACTGACTATTTTTCCTTCAAGTTTCCTAAATATGCACCCTATCCTGAAGAGAAACTACATCTTGGGCAATTTAATCTCAAATATAAATATCTGAAAACCTTACAAAGACGTACTACAAGAATTAGAATAGCAATAGCACTGCTAAACATCATTGTTTTTTCTGAAAACAACTTAAAAGCAGCACTAGAGAGAACTCACGTGGTGACTTTCCCTGCATGGCTATCTTTGTGGTTTTATTGACTTTGACATTGCAAATTAGCCATGAGTTTAGCTCTCTTGTTTCTTCCATACATGAAAGAAAGTAGGTCTTCAACTGTCTTCACTGATATATCTGATATCATAATGCAAGTACACAAACATTTGGGAAAAGTACATAAACTATCATTTGGGAGTTAAATTAATTTGAGGCTAAGAAATATATTTCTTCTCATACAGGGGATTAGTTGCCCAAGTCTGAGTTTCAAACAGTTTATGACCTTGAGGATTAAATGTTCAGCACCTTCGGTTTTATAGTGTGGTATATCAACATACTTACAGAGCTTTCATCACTGTAGAGTTGGAATGCAACTTGAAAAAATAAAGAGTAATACCCCATCTTATTCTATTAACGGTTAAGAAAGTCGTAAGCTAAACACTCATGTACTTTGTTTTTCTGGCTTTGGAGACTAACACCATTTGCAGGGCGGTCACCAGTAGAGCTGGCTGAGCTGGAGACATTGTTTGTACTCATCACATATTATTTAATTTTATTTCTTTCCTGTCTCTCGCTAAAGAGAAATTTACTTGTCATTCAACTGGATTTGATGAATGGTTTGACCCTTCCTGATGGCTTCAGTGCCCAATGTGTGCTCAAAAGAGGTAACCAAAAGAAGCAGCAGTCAGTTCTCAGCAGACCTCAGAGAAATGGACTTGCACTTTGGACATTTTATAGCCCTGGCACCTGCTCAGGTGCCCAGGCAGTAACAGACTGTGGCATTTACAACCTTTACACAGTATTCATACTGCTTCACTGCCATTTCTGCAACCTGGATTATGAAAAGGACACCATCTGCCATAACAACTGCTTCCATAGAAGGGCTTTACACAGGTTGAGCACAATCATTTCTATTTTTGTACCTAATTTTTACTTTAAAAAGACACTTCAATTCACTATTTTTACATTTGACATGGCTTTAGGGGCACAAAATGAAGCAAGACAGACAAGAAGTGTGGTACTATTTTGGGACACTCAGTTCAACGTGGGAATCCCATTGGCTCACTATCTGTGGCACCTTCTTTTTCCAGGCACTCATGTACAGTCAGCAGTGATATTAGTCTGTGTTTCCTAAACTTGCAACGGGCTTGGACAATTGGAAAACCCTAATGTGGCTGCAGGTGGCTAATTCCTGATCATCTGCATATGGTTATTTAAGATTGACAGGACGATTGTTTATTACCAGCAGAAAAATTCATCCTAGTCACAGGGGATTTTGCAATCTGAGGAAAATGGAACTATAAAGTCAGATGAAAATACTATACTCATAATTTCTTTTTCAAGCTCTTTTGCTGATTTCACTGTTTTCTTTGCAACAATTAAACATGTTTAAATTTATGTTTAATTTTAAATCAAGGAGATATAAAGGCTCTGCACTATGAAGATATTAGGCAACAGGTGGATCTGTTTTGTAGTTTATATATATCATAGAGACATAGGCTATATTATGCAGCCAAGGATTTGATATATGTAACTGTTTTCTCTGCTTCATTGCTGCCTGTAAAATGGATGAATTTTGCAGTAAAGATTGAGTGTGGGTTTGTTCGGTTATAAATTCATTTCAGTAGCAGAAACTTTTGCTTTTTGGAAAATATTTGGTACTCTGGACCTGCTCCAGAGCTCCAGAGAATCAAAGAGAAGTTTCCAGGGCAAGCACAGAAATAGTATAGAGATACAATATACTGCAAGTAAAAATTCACATCTATTCAATTCAGAGCATGCCTAGCCTTTTCTATATGTGACAGCTTTTGTCTTCCATAATCTATATGATACCTTTGAAAGCGGCTTCACCGGTCTTGTTCTGCTCAGATGTGCACTTCCTATCTATGCAGCTTGGTTCTGTTATCTTGCTTTTTAAAAAGCTTGAATGTTTAAGCAATTTAAATATGTGTAAATAGACTGTAGATTTTTATATTTTTTTTCTTTTTTAATAAAAAGTCTCCGAGTCCACTGGTATTGTTTCTATTCTATTCTGCAAATACGGTTCTGATGTGTACCTTGCTATGTCAAAACATCTAAATTAATTACTCTGTTCAGATTCAACTCTTATTTTGCACAAAAGAAAAGCAGAACTTCTGGGAAATTTCATTTAAAATTCTAGGGTCAATTTCTTAAACCAGTTTTATTTCACTTTTGAGGTACTCCTTCTCTCCCTCTGTGTAGTCACATTGCCCCTTAATAGTTTTCGATTCTTCCTAGACACATGGACTTCTTTGCTGTCACTTCAGCCAGCTCTTGTGCATTGGCTGTAGTTTTGGATGTGCTTTCCACAAGTCTAGTATGTCTCCTGAGAGGCCAATTTAAAATAGACAAAATGTGTCATTCCATCAGGATGTTTTTGGTTTATATTTTTTTATCACTCTAAAATGTTCTTTCTGAAAGGCTCATCTCACTTAAAAGGTACTTGGGCAAAATGCAATTGCACTGATATGAGTCATTTGATGGAAAGAGGAGGGAGGTTTTGTGGGTATTTTATCCTGAAGTTGCTCACTCTTACATAGCGACATTCATGACCCCTTTTCTGCTCTTCACAAAGACCAAAAACTAGGAAAAAGGTGAATTACCTCCTGTAAAAATCCCATTCTGTGTGTTCAGTAATGGGTGCAGGTTGTGACTAAGTGATGCTTGAAATCCATTAGCCTGCCTGATGTTGCTACTCTTTCTCCATATTCATGTAAGCTTTAAGACTGGCTCCCTGCCCCTACTCCCAGTGGTAAGTTACACCTCTCTGAGCTGATGAGTGAATTTCCCTGCATTCATCCTTGCAGAAGTCAGAAAAGGAGGAATATATAGTACCTCAGCAAACAGACTAAGGAAAACGTCATGTCGCAGTGCTGAGCTAAAATCTCAGTACAGAGAGAGAGCACTGGGAAGATCGAGTTGCAGGGGAACTAAATCAGCAGATAGATGCTGTGATGCTGTGGGTTGAGACAGTCTGTTACAGGCTAGTTACTGAAATGGATGGAAATAGAAGCATAGCTGTTGCTTTTTGCTGCAGATGGTTGTATCACATTAGCTCCAGCATAAATCCCAGGTCACCTCCCCTAAAAATCATCTGGACAATGAGCATGGGGATATAATGTACTAATTATTTATTTATGGAGGTGCCCTGGGTGCCAGCTGACAAGACTTTGACCCACCAGTGAAGAACAGAGATTTCAGAAAGTCTGTGTATGAGCTTTTCTCTAGCAGGTCAAATTCCCAGTCTATTTTGAAAAGGGTGCTGGACACAGTTTTTCCCAGAGCAACCAGATGCTTTTCTGAAGGGTATTCCAGGTGTCTGGAAAAACAGTTGCTCTACGTGGAAACAAATCAGCTGCGGTACAAGACAGACCTGTCTATACAACCTGATTGTATACCGTGTGTTGCGAGTCCACTCAGACTTTCTCCTCCCTGGGACCTGGATAACTGCTCTTTCATTTGCAATTTTTCCTCCTGAACCTATAGAAAATCTTAAGGCTCATGAGACCTCAAAACATCTTTGTTTTTTGTTGTTGTTTTTTTTCCCCTCAGGGCAACCTGTCCTGTAAGCAGCTGGTAGGAGAAGGTTCCCTTTCTATGCTGGAGTACGGTGTCCACTCGTGCATCCCTTTTCATTAATGAAAGGATTGATACATTCTGAAGCCCTTTTAACATGCCAAGAGACATGTTCTGACACCAATACTTCGATGAAATTTTTTGTCACCACCAAGCTAGGTCTCAGTGGAGGTCCTGAGTACAGTACTACCAGTGTGAGGATATCTAAATACATCCCCTTGCTGCTTAAGCAATGAATCACTTTGAAGAATCATTAGTATGCAAGAGTCCTCCTACTCCCTCTGGTGAGCAAGTATCCACATAGATCAATGAGATTATTGATGAGAAATTACTGACTGAAAGCAGCAAGGGGTTGTCAGCTGGGTGCTAAATGTTCAGAATTTAGTTTTGAAAGAAAAGTATCAGGAAGACATCTATGTTACAAAAACAGATCAAAATTTATAATGAACAGCAAAACCACACAGTAAACCTAATCACAGTAATTAGACAGCAGTAAGGAAGACAAACACTGGTTCTGAATACTTATTTTAGTCTAAATGCAAAGTTTTCTCCTTGCTATGCCTTACTGAGACTTTTATGTTATACGAGGACAATTGTAGCTCTTGCAAAATGTTATGAGGTTTCAACAACATTAAAGGGAAGTGGCAGAAAAAGAAACCCAATGAACTTTGTATGATTTGGCTCAAATTTATCCACTTATTAACTTAAAAAAATGCCACTAATTATGTACAGTGTAAAAATACCCCGTCTATAAAGCTGTAAAAGGTCTATTCTGTTAAAATGTCTTCACTGAATACAGTCCTGCTTTCTCTTCTTTCTGCATTCAGCAAGCTGTTTTCAGTATATTTTGAAAGGTTAAGCTACGGTGTAGTACCACGCTGGGGAAGATGAGCATGTGCAGATAGGTCATGTTATCCATGCTTTCCCACCATTTTTTCATTTGGGCCCTGCTGCAAAGATGAGGGATTTGCCACCGGCTTCAGCAGGTATGAGTTCAGACCAGTGGCAAGTGGTTCTGCACAGAACAAGAAGGCATAGAATCATAGAACGGCCTAGGCTGGA
>NW_009733400.1:0-306 GCF_000703405.1 Apaloderma vittatum
GCTGCACACGGCCGCGCCCTCGCACCCTCCTGGGCCCTGTCGGGCTGGATGGACTGCTGCCCTGAGGGGCTGGGGAGCTGGAGGAGGCTGCTGCTGACACCCGGCTGGAGCTGCTGGGGCTGGCACGCTCGAAGCTGGCACTGGAGGCTGTCAGGAGAAGCAGAAAGATCAAGGGCATGGCCCCGGGGCAGGAGAGGCAGTGCCCCCAGCCCTCCTGGAGCAGAGAGGCTCTGCCAAGCCCACCCTGGGCATCGCGGGCAGGCCACCGGCCCGGGGATAGCCGGCGGCTTTTCCTTTTCCCAGTTC
>NW_009733400.1:352-1147 GCF_000703405.1 Apaloderma vittatum
CGTGCCCACAGTGGCACAGGAGCTGCACAGGAGCAGCTGCCACGGCCTGGGGAAGCAAAGGGTTCATGGCTTTAAGGCAACATGGCCGCGGCAAGGCATTGTCCAGCAGAGCCCTTGTTCTTAGTCCTTCTGCCCAGAGGTGCGGTGCAGAGCCCCAGGGCACAGCTCTGGACACTCACCCCTCCTCCTGCGACCAAGTCCTGCCTCCCGGGCACAGGCACTGGCTGGGGACACAGCGCGCGTCATTGGCGCGGCTGTCCCGGGATGACCCTCTGTGGAGAAAGGAAATTCAATGAGTTCCTGCTGCCCCTGCATAAGGCAGGTGCCATGTGTCCCTACTCATCTCCCCCTGCCCCATTTCCAACTCCTCTGTGAATATGAAGCCCAGATTCACGGGACAGTGGAGGGGCAGGACTGCCGGGGCAGCCCCGGGTAGGACACAGCGCTTCCACCCTCCAGCCTTGTGAGCCAGGCAGAAGGACACCAACCTGAAGGGAATTCTGACCCCCAGCTCCCACATTTCTGGGCAGAATAAACTTCTGTCCCTACAGTGGGGACAGCGGAGGCAGAAAAGGCCGTCACACATGGCCTGTTCCTGTGGGAGAAGCACAAAGAACACGAGTGAGGCCCCGGTGCTGCCGAGTGCTGGCCCTGCCCACGAGTGAGGGAATGGCTCCCACCTGGATGCACTCCCTGTGAAACCAGGCGTGCTTGCACGCAGGGCAGCCCATGATGTTATAAAAGTCTCTGCCCTCCACCGCCTCCAGGCAGATCAGGCATCGGCTGGCCCCCGGG
>NW_009733400.1:1178-35153 GCF_000703405.1 Apaloderma vittatum
GGACTGCTTCGGGCTGTGGTCGCTGCAGAAGGACCTTGGGGGAAGAGGAAAGGGACGGGTGAGGTGAGAAGTGCTGAGGCCTTCCCCGGCGCTGGGCAAGGAGAGAGCAGGTACCTGCAGCCGAAAGTGTATTGGGTGACACACCGCCCCTTCAGAGAGCAGGGCAGGTGGAAGCTCTGGGGGCAGCCCACCTCCTGGCAGCTGATGCTGGCTCCCCTTCCTCGGCAGACACAGCAGGCCTGGAAAGGACATGGCAGCCCCCATCAGCAGCGGCCTCAGGACCCCTACAGGCAGCCCCGCACCTCCAGGCAGGTGGCAGGATGGGACCATCGCTGGGTCACAGCCCGCAGATCTGCCTGGCCCTGGGGAGCTGTTGCTGGGAGCAAGACTTGAGTCCCAGAGCTCTGCAGGAGGGCTGGGCTTGCTTTTCCTGGGCCCGCGCTAAGCTCCTGCAGAGCTCTCCTGGCACAAATGTCCCTGTTGCTGTCAGGTCCTCACCTTCTGCGCAGCCCGGTCGACGGCACGCCGGATGTCCTCTAGGGGAAACCCAAAGAGGCCCACATCCCTGTCCTCCTGCTGACAGAGGCTGTCAGCAAAACGCTGCAGAAGAGAAGCAGATGAGGGAGCGATGAGGCGCGTGCGGCAGGGTCTGCCTGTCAGAAACCTGTGGGGATCCCGGAGGAACTCACCAGGCAAAACTCGTGGGCACAGAGCCCGTGTTTTCCAAACTTGCGGCCGCAGATGGTGGGATCGGCCTCCACCCGGCGACAGAGCACGCATGCTGGGGGAGAGAGAAAATGGTCCTGGGAATGGGCAGCTCTGCAGAGCTGCGGGCATTGACACCAAGGGCTGCTCTGCCCCTGCCCGCCAGGCTGATGGGCAGGGCTGGGAGGCCGTGGAGAAGAAGGGGCCATGGCAGACAGGGATGTGCCAGCTTGCTGGGGAGAGGAGCGTTTGGGGAGCTCCTGCCTCCCCTTGCCACCATCTCGGCCCCACATTGACTGCCCCGACAGCCCCTCCAAGGACACTTTTCTCTCACCCTGCTCCATCCTGTCCGGGGCCTTCTCCTGCTGCTGCGACATGGTGCATACCAACACCAAGAATTTGGAGTCTCCTGCTCCTCCAAACGCTCCTTCCCTCACTGGCAGTTGGCACAGTGACACAGACACCCAGCGTTCTGTTGTTGGTGTCGCCCCGCAGGTCACCATGACAACAGCACCCTAGATAACGGGCTGCCTGCGGCCCACTCTGAGATGGCGGCCATCTCCCCAGGATGGCTGTTGCCTCATGAGGTCGAGTGTGAAGAGCCGAGGCGAATGTTTGGAGTGAAAAATACAATAAAAATTTTGAAAAAACAAACCAATGTAGTAAGTTCACGGAGCCTGATTCCTTGTATTTTACTTTGAAAAGATGAGCTGGTTCTGATCCTGGTTGCACAGCCTTGAAAAGTGAAGGGGAAAAATCCCCAAAATAAAAACGAGCCCACAGGAACTGTCAGTACCTTGGCATCCCAAATCACACCTGTTCTGTTTGAGGATAGAAAGGATCTGTGGAGGGATCTGGATAGGCCAGATCGATGGGCTGGGGAGGGGAGGGGAGGACAACTCCTCAGGTGGAGCAGGGTGGACTCAATACCTTGCTGGCTCCAGGGTCCAAGCTCTTGAAATGTGGTTTGCTGTCACTACAATGAAGTCCAAGAGGTGAACAACTCTCATCCTGTTCGCTGCTATCATCAGCTCACATATTTTCAGCTTACTTCCCAGAGAACAGGTCCCTTGGGAGCGTTGTTCTGTTTGAGGATAGAAAGGATCTATGGAGGGATCTGGACAGGCCTGATCAATGGGCTGAGGATTGTCAAGCATTGGAACAGGCTTCCCAGTGTACGTGGTTTGCTGTCACTACAATGAAGTCCAAGAGGTGAACAACTCTCATCCTGTTCGCTGCTATCATCAGCTCACATATTTTCAGCTTACTTCCCAGAGAACAGGAAGAGACCTCTTTGAGACCGAAGCTATCCGTTTTGTCAATGATGTTGTAGGCCAGAGGCTTACAGAGCTTACAAAACTGTTTTGAAGCTGACATATTTCATCTCTGCACACTGACAGCCTTCAGCTATCACAGCTTCTCCCCTCCACAGGCATGAAGCACGTGGTCTTCATCACCATGTGCTGATCATTACCTTAGGAGCAGCAGCTGTTGGGAGGCAATTGTTTCTTTCAGTTTAATTAGGAATTGGGGCAAATCCAGGAGAAACCAGAAGACAAAATGCCCCTGTCCCCCAAACCTTTCAGAAACAGAAAGAAATTATTTCCCCGGGAATAAGGAAACCCAGTGAGGCTGTTGGCTCGGGTCAAAGAGACAACTGAAGGCTTCCTGTGTGTCACTTTGTGCCATGGGTTCAGCTGTGAGAGCCAACCTCTGTCACACTCATGGTGGTGCCACTGTCTGACACAGACGCACAATCAGCCCACCGGCTCACAAAGACTCAGCATAAAACGTAGTTTCTAAGCCTCACCTCGTCTGAAAACACCTGCTTCTCTTGGAAATATGTTAACTTGTATATCCTGAATCCCTCCTGGGTGTCACATGAGGAAATTTTGGCATCTTTGAGATAAGAACAAACCAGCTGCTCAGGGTTGAGGGTGAGTCACTCCTTTGGATGGGAGCACCCACTTCACTCCTTTCTGCTTGGTGTCCTCAGGACGGATCTGGTCCCACTGTACTTGTCAATAGATGCTCCCCAGGCTGGTCAGTTCTCTGAAGAGGATTCTCTCCTAGTAAAAATAGCTTTGGACACCTTTAGCAGCCACTGAGCTTTTCCATGTCCAATTTCCAGCTTCTCCAGGGTATTTTCAAGAGAGTTGAGCATCACTGTGCTGTGTCAGCCATGTGGATTATCCATTTCATCCTGGGCATGGGTCATCTGGGTTTGCCAGGGATAGTCTTTGCTCTGTTTAGAGTCATACAAAGCTTCATGCTTCTCACAAGCTGTAGATTCACTGACCAGGCACTTTAAGAGGACAGGTCTCCTTGGAGACCTTTTCCTAAAGGTGCATCACACCCCATCTCTTGATTTCTTATGGGATTCACATCTGCCAGGAACCTCTTTTTTATAAATCCCATGGAATGATATCCTGTCCTGGAGGTGTGCAGGGTCTCCTCGCACTCATGAGAAGCCTTCACCTAGCCCTGGAGGGAAAGGCACCAAGCTGGCAGCCTCTCAGCTGGGCTGCCTCTGGAGATCTGCTCGTGAATGTCCAACCATGAGACATATCGGCTCTGTTGCCCAGGTATTGATCAACTAGTACGTAACTTATAGGTGTCTGTCACACCATGAAGGGTCAGGATGCCACCAGGGTGTCAGCTGATGATGTTTTCACTGGTGGCAAAGTTGGTTTAAGGATTGTCCACCTCCTGGCTGCTTGTTCCTGCTGTAGCTTGGTGTCGTCTCTGCTGTGCAAGGTCCCCTCTGACCAGACCGTTGACATCAGCCAGGTGTATAAAAATACTTCCTACCAAATATTCTTTTAATGTGACCATGTAAGCCATCCAAGTCACCACATGGCTCCCCAGACAGCTGTATTGACACAACTGAATGGGTGGGGGCAGGAATTTCTTAAACTGGCTTTGCCACTAAAAAAATGTTGGTGACACCACACCCTGCAGCTGCCTGGGAAAAGAGTAGTTGGGAAGGTGGCAACTCAATCAGCTGCCTGGCAGGAGGGTGAGCCTGGTGTGAGAGATCAGCATATCACAAAGGCTTTGTGTATTCCAGCACCCAACAAGCTTCAACAAGGTTTCATTTGCATTCACACAAACAAGAGACCGGAGCCAAGCTGTAAATACCATAAATTTCCTAAATTGATTAGTCAGAAGAAAGAAATGGGAGAGAAGAAGAGAAGAAGAAATGGGAGAGCATATCCTTTAAGTTGAGTTTGAGTTGAGGATTCCTACACCCTCAGGGCTTTCTGATAACCCTGACTCATGCCTGGAGCTCCAACTACCAGAGGAGGGTCCATACTAGGGCCAGCATTAGCTGGGGTGTGCCTATCTCACAAAAGGGTTGTCCCTGATAAATAAATACTTTTCTCATGTGTTTATTCAGAAATCTCCTATTGAAGTGTTCTGGAGTGGTGCTTGGTTGCGTAAATACACATTCCTGTATGCAAAATACACTTTTGCCCCAAATTTTGCCAAATGCATTTGCTTTCCCTGAGGAAAATGCAGGTCCACGTGTCCTACCTGGGTTGCAGGGAATGTACTACAGATGTCAGGTGCCTTGTGATCTGGTTCAGTGTCCTTCTCCTAAGGAAAGTTACACATCCCATGATCCTTCCCAGCCAGGACATTCTCAGCTTGCACAGCAGTGGCGTGTTTTCTTTCCAGAGATCGGAGCTATGAGCTGGAGCTCTCTCCGTCAGATTGTCTCTTGCAGATGATTTTGGAGCTCAATTTACTTTTCCTCTCAGTTAATTTACAAGGTACCAAAACATGTTGTCTCCTCTTTTAAGCCAAACGGACTAGGGTAAGCAGTGAAAGTTTTATGCTGGCAGTGGGACATACCACAGGGCATAAGCTGTCTTTCCACTGACTGTTTCAGGCTTGGATATGCTGCTAAAACCTGTCACTAGCTTACACCTGACTGGCTTTCACTGTGATATTTAAGGATTTCAAAAGCCTCACTATAACCTCTTTTTCCCACCCATTTCTCTTGCTCTGGTAGCCCCAGGCATACCCAGCATCTGAAGTTCCAAACCTGGAAAGCAGGAGGCACCCAGAAATCCTGCTTTTCATGAAAGCCTCCCATGGTCCCATCTAACATAAACTAGCCTATGCTCCATGTTCACATGTCCCTGAAGAGTTTGAGTGTTGGCCACATTCATCTCTGAAACTACTGCTGGGAAAACCAAGAGACGTGTTCACAGTTTTGCAGCCAAAGACACATCTGGCAGCATTAGTGCAGAAAACATGATTTTGGATCACAGCTGACCTCACGGATCTTCATAGCTCCTTTCATAGGATGGACTATTTACTTTCAGGTGGAGCTGGTCCAGGAGAAAGCTGAGGTGGCTGGCTTTGCTCTTCGAGATGAAGAGGAACGGAGGCATTCAACACCTGCTTGGACGTGTTCCTATGTGGCCTGCTCTAGGTGATCCTGCTTTGACAAGGGGCTTGGACTAGATGATCTCTAGAGGTGCCTTCCAACCCCCAACGTTCTGTGATTCTATGATTCTATGATCAGGTGAGGCAGGCGCTGGCTTCTTTGCTTGTAGCCCTGTGCTGAGGCTGCGTAGGAAATAGAAATAATATAGATGTCAGAGTCCTCAGAGCTGATGTTCAAGGTCTTTTCCTGACATAGCCTTGCACGGCACAGTCTGCTAGTTTTGGCAGGACTCTCACCCACTGTGTGGCAGCATCCAGACCCCTGCGCACCCCTGATATGCAGCAGCTGCCTGTGAGCAATGCCTGCGTCAGAGTCGGAGAGTCGTGCTGGGGAGCAATGGTGCCTGGCAAAGGGGAACCACGGGACCCTCCGCAAACTGCCCACGAGGGTCTATCCCCCAAGCTTCAGCCCAGGGTCCTACGGGGCCAGCACTACCCCATCCAGGACCTGGGGCTAGTATAAGCATGTGATGGGCCCTAAAACATGCTCCACTTCCATCCGGGGCGAAGGAAATGTTCTGATGTACTTCTGAAGGGTATCACAAGTGTCCTTGAGCAATTATCAGCCTTCATTAACCCGCACCACAACAGAAGGGTGTTCCCAAGAAGTTCTGCTGATGCTGCCTTTATGCCAGAAGGAAAGGAATAACCCGATGGTGAAGGGCTGGTCACGCTGGTATGAGAGTGCTGCAGGACTTGTCCTGCCCGCTGTGCTCAGATGGGCTGCATACACAAGAGGGGTGCAGCAGGCCCAGGCGGGACCAGGGATCAGCCTAACATGTAATAAATTAGCAAAGTTCAACAACGGAAAGCGGGAATCAAACAGTCTGAGACAAAGAGTGAGATGCAGTCTTTAATAACAGCGGTAATTAGACCTTGGAAGACATTCGCAAAGACTGTGATGGACTCTCTTAACTCCTCTGTGAGCTGCCGGAAAGAGCTGTTAAAGCGAGAGAATGTGTTTAGTTGGGACATGGAAGAAATAAGGCAGAAGAATAATTATAAGGAAAAATGCCGTGCTGCCTGGCTTCTGCAGTGAGGCTGGACACAGGGCATGGGGCTGGCAGCCCCAGAGCTCGCAGCAGCCTGAGCTGTGCCCTCGTGTGCCGCCGTGCTGCAGCAGAGCTGACGAGGAGCACCAGCAACCCCTGCCCCCCGTGTGCTTTGGGTACCTGCCACCTTTGCCGGCACCTTTGTCACCTCCTGCTCCCAGCTCCTCCTTTGCATCTTCTGTGTCCCCAGCGGGGAGCTCTGCACAGTTCTGTCCTTGCTCCCACGCTCTCTCTGATCTATCCTGTATGCTCAGGCCTAATACAGCCCCAGTGTGCACAAAGTTTCGTGTAAGAGCAGAAAAATCAGTACGATCTGGAGTCAGCATCAGCCACCCCGCAGCCCTGACGCTTGGGCACTCCTCGCCCTTTCTCTGCTCATTACCTGGGTGTCCCCTACCCCAGAGAGCACCTTGTCCCCAGTGCCTGCATGTCACTGCCCTATGAACAGGTAGAGCTGGTCTGTGTGCAATGGTGGTACTGGCACGTGTCATGCCAGTGAGTGCCACCCCAGTGCAGGTGACACGTGGTCAGCAGCTCCCCAGGGGAGCAGAGCCCTCAGATCTGGCCAAACTGCAATGGCTCTGCCAGGGTCTCTGTCGCAGATGAGTGACCGGTGGCCAATGTAGTGGAGCCTCCTCTCCTCACAGTCCCCGTGGGTGTGCCTGGAAGCAGAGCTCGTTTCTGAGGAGCCTGCTGTCATTAGCATGGGCAGGGAGCGTCGCAGCAGATGGACCTGTTTGCCAGCTCCTCTGCTCAGCTGCAGGAAGGGCAGTAAACGTATTTATTTTATATTTTGTTGGCAATCTGCAAGCCTGGCCAGGAACATGCTGTGCAGCAGCTAGAGAGAAGTGTTTTCTTTCCTATTGTTCCTCTTGTACGTGGTTTCTCACATTTTTGGGACAGGGAGAAGTCAGAACCAGGGAAACAGGGTCCTTGGGAGGTGAAGCATTATTTTAATGCCTTTGTGGAGAGGCAATGCAGGGATATTTTCTGAAAAGTGGAAGTTCATGTTGCTCACAGGCAGCTGAACTGGAGCAGAGTTTCCGCACACTCTGTCATGTCTCCTGTTCTCTTGTTCTTTTTTTTTTTTCCTTGTGAACGCAGCTATTCTGTCACTGACATTTTTCTGCACATCGGAAAACACTAATGTGACACTCTCGGACTTGATGTAGCACCTGAGAGGGCTCAGCTGTGGGCTTGGGGAAGGCAGGCAAGAAGCAAAAGGAGAAACATTAAAAGGCGTTTGGGAACCAGCAGCAGCAGAGGAGGAGAGATCTGCTGCTGACAAACCAACGGCAGCCGCAGGAAAGGTGAGGGCAGCTCTGGAGCCCACTCCTGAGGGTCACAATCGAGTGTGTCTCTGCTGATCTGAGGCCTGTTACCACAGCTAATAGAATAATACAACATGGAATAAAAGAGCATCTCCAGAAGCCGTGCAGCAGCAGTTACTCTGCAGTTACCAACAGCTGTGTGGCCTTAGCAAAAATGGATTTAACCCGAGTTCTTCTCCTTCGCTTGTTATATTTTGTCACATGATCTTGAAAAATCATTTTAGCCTGGAGCTTTAATACCATCAGAAGGGAGTTCATGCAGTTACTAAATGCCCCAAGATTTTGCAATTTTTTATTATTCTTTTTTTTTTGCATAAACATAGGTAATTAGTAAGATTTAGAACGCCTCTTAAGATTTTAATATTTAATGAGATTGACAGCTCTATCCTCATGGTGGAGGAATGCAGAAAAAGACACAAAGAATTTATATATATGTATATATATATGAAAACTATTACTCCCCTCCTCAGAGCCTCAAGGGTTTAGCTGTCCTGCTGATCCCATCAGTGCTGTCACAAGTGTTCAGAGTCCTGAGTAATTCTGGGCCATGTCTTAAGGCATTTTGATTGTTATGGAAATAGGGCAGTGTTTCATCATTCAGGGCAGTAATAACACAGGTGCAGGGGAAGTGGATTTTATGCAGATATTTTGTTTCTTGCTTGTAGCAGCCTGGACATATCTTTGAATTCCACCTGGTCAGAAATCAACACGATCCCCATCCCAAGGCAGCTGGGTTCTCTGTGCCTGGCACCGGCCATGGGGAGAGTTACATTTGCTGACCACTGACAAACACAAAGTCCACGGCTTTAGGCACATCCTAAAAAAAAAAAAAAGAAACCAAAATTTGGTTGAAAAGTGTGATTTCCAGGAAAATGGGTACTTGAGGTAGTTGAAACTTGATTTCAGCCTGAACCAGGCTGGAACAGAAACTTTTACATTTCCTTTGAATGGGAAACACTCCACATATTTCCAAGGCTGCAAGATTGACAGCTGTCCATCAGTGACACCGCTAAGAGGAACAGCTGCCTAAGTCCAGTTTCCCAGGACAGGAGGAGTCCCAGCGTCCCCAGCTGGAGGTGACTCAGCTGGGTGCAATGGGGCCAGGAGATGGGGCTGGAAACTCCAGGTCCACCTGTGAACATGACAGCTTTCCCTGGCTTAAGACGTTGCCAGGAAAAAACGTGGAGTTTCGTGCATCAGTGCTTTCCAGCTCGCCACAATGCAGAGCAAACTCTAGTTTAATTTGCCAAGAGGCTGTAAGACTCAGCTTGGAGCAATGAGGAGCCAAGACCAACCATCGGCCCCTGCCACAGCCTGGCGTGTCAGTGCCACCGTGGGCACCACAATCAAACCAATTAAACTCTGCTCCGAAAACAATTACTGCAGGATTAATTTTTATTTTCATAGTTAGTGGTTTCTGCCTGATTTAGGAAACTTCTCCAGTTTCTTGGCAGCTTAAACTCTTTATTTTTCTGTGAGATATATTGTGTAATCAGCTTGTTTTAGTCAGTTTATTTTTTTCCACGTTCCATAATATTTCAAGATAAGAATTCTTATAATAAGTGTAATTCTTTGGGGAAGATTTAATTATGTTTTTTTTATAGATAGCGCTACACTAAGATATGATGTACAAACACTTTTCAATTATTGCAATAAATCTATTGGAGAGCTGTGGAGGACATTTCTGGACAGGAGAGATGACTCCAGTTGCTTTTGTGACTACTCATGGATTCCCCCAAGTCTTTCCCTGAGCCAGATGCACCTGGCACACTTTTTAAAGTTTGCAACCCTTGTATACAGATATTACCTGCTGGAAAATGCGTTACACATCAAAATCAGGCACTCCTGTGGCTGATTATTTGCACTCTTAATTGCAGCTTGTTTCCACTTTGAGCTTTTCCAGCTTGCAGGCAAGTCTCACAGTTTCTCTCACTTCACAGCACCCTCAATTCACCCTTTAGCTTGTTCATAGATAAATTAAATACACTGAACTTCTCACCTTTTTCACCACAAGGCAGATTTGGAAGAACTTACTGCACTATTTTGTAATTCACACAATTTCCCGACTGTGGTTGATGCCGGTGTGTGACCACCTCCAGAGCCATCTCAGCTGTGACAGCTGTCCCTTGGATTTCCTGGTGTTTACAGCAGGGTGACAGCTCTCTAATTACCTCGTGCCTCCCCGGTGATCTTAGGTGAAGACTGCATTTGTCTTCTGCTAGCCTTGTAAATCTTTCATGGCATCCCTAGATGTATTAAAAATATCATTGTCCTATGACAGCATCCCCTTTCGGGCCCTTAGCTGCAGATTATTGGAGCAGTTTAACTTTGAAGTTTTTAAGCAATCAGTTAAGCTTTGTTTTTCTCAATTGAAGTTTAACACCCTCCTTCTCTCAGAGGTGGAGCAGACACTTCTGTGTTATCTCAGCTTGGTGGGAAAGTGTCTCCCACTTTCTTTCCAGATATTAACAAAACAGTTTACTGAATTCCTTGGAGCTATGTTAAGCCCAGGAGACTCCTGCTGTCAACCCAAACATTTCCATCTACTAAAGGACCTGTGAGATCTTCAGCCTGTATGTTTGCTTCAAATATACTTCAGCAATTCCTTCTCTTTCTCCTTATCCTTGTGACTGTTTGTTCTTCATTTGTTTTGTAGTCCACTGAATACATTCTTAGACTGGATTTTATTTTCTGTCCACTCTATGCTTTCCCACACTCATAAGGTGTTACCAATACCCAGGCTGAAAGCCAGCTCTCAGCTGAGATGGTTTCCGATAAGGGAGGAATCCAAGGACTTTTATTTTACATGTGATTTTGTAGCCAGTTCTTCTGGGCTCGAGCAAGTCCTTCTTAGCCACTTAAGGACTTGAAAATTAGATTTTTAAAATAAATTTTAGCTGTTCAAATTCTGACTGTTGAAATTCAGCGAAATTTAATCCTGACCTAAGTCAAATTTAATCCCGACTGACTAAAGCAAATATTTAAAATCTACCTAAAGTTTACCTTCGGTGGACAGCCAAATACTCCTCCTTACGTGGACTCGTCCAACCTCAAGTCACTGCACGGTGACTCCGACTCATAGCACATAGTGGCCATATCTTGTGAGGACAGACGGTTACCTGGGGCCACAGCTGGGCCCTGGCACCACCAGGGTCATCTGAGCATTATTAGAATCATAGAATTATAGAATTGCTCAGGTTGGAAAAGACCCTTGGGATCATCGAGTCCAACCATGAACCCAACTCTACAAAGCTCACCCCTAAACCATCTCCCCCAGCACCACATCTCTACGACCTTTAAACGTTATTACTCCAAATCATCCTTCTGCTCACTGACCACCCTGGCTTGTCACTTTGGCCCAGGTGTCCTCTCAGGAGAAATGCATCCTTCAGACCTCGCTGACTCACTTTTCCAGGCAGAAGGGAGAAGCAGAAGCATGTGGGGGTCACAAACACGGTGCGGGGGAGTGTGGTGTGCTGGATGTCTCCTACCCATGCTCTGTCAGGGGCTGCAGAGGAGACCAGAGAGAAGGTATGCAGCTGGGCTGGCAGGAAAGGGATTTCTAGGGACCGGGGGACAGAGCACGTCTCACAATCCAGCAAGTCTCTGCTTTGAAGCCACCCTGACGAGAGGCAGGTACTGTGCCAGGGCACAGCAAGAGCATCCTCCAGCTGCTGGCTTCCTTCTCGGCGTCTCACAGAATCGTAGAATTGTCAGGGTTGGAAGTGACCTTAAAGGTCATCTCAGCACAGCACGTCCTGTCCTCTCCTTGTGTCAAAATGAGTGACCTCAGGTTGTGGGGTACCGTGCCCAGGACTGGGGCAACATATTGCCTTAAGGATGGCAAAACAATTTTTGCTGCCTTGAGTGGTAAATCAGTCTTTCAAAGAATGCTGTTTCAAGGATGGAAAAAGGCAATGTAGAAATTTTCCAGCCAGTTAGTAGAACAGATAATAAGATAGTGTGTAGCTAGAGATAGCAAGTAGACCATTGTTTAGAAGGTTTTAACGAGCCCTTTGTCCTTGGGGGTGTGGGGGTGTGTGGAACCAGACCTAAGCGGGCATTTTCTAGACAAAATCCTCATTATGGAGATTAGAAGGTACCAAAACATCAAAAATTGTTTATGAAAGGCTGAAAGTGAGCCAAAATTAAATGTTGCAGTGAGAGATTGTGACCACTAACCCAATTCAGGGTGCCAAAAACTCAACCGCCCTGCACCTGCAAGGAGCACGCATGCTAATTTACGTGAGAGGGGAAACTAATTTTAATATACCTAATCAATAATGAATGTAATAGTTCTCTCTAACCAGAAATTGTAGAATTAGTGGCAAATTAGGTGTGTTTATGCTAATAAGTTACAAAATAAATGTGTTTCAGTTTTTCAATGCGATGTGCTAGTTTCATCCAGCATCCAAACTTGACCAACTTTGCTCATAAACCAGCGTCAGCTTTCCAAACTATCATTTGGTTTAGAGAGATCTTTCTTTGCAGTTGCTGCTTTTGACGACAGGGCCAGCCTGAGATGCTTAATTCAGCCCCTTTTCCATGGAGAGGTCTCCTGTGTCCATCGTTTCCTTCTGGATCAGTCACCTGAATGGGATGCACCAGCTTTCTGCACAGACCCAGCCCAGCACGCAGAAGCTCGGTTTCTTTTTCCCTCCAGCTGACGTGTTGGGAAGGGCAGGGAAGGTGGTAACGATCTCTTCTCATACTGGGCAGACTGGTGGTGGGGAGTCATTGCCAGTGCAGCTCTGGGAACGTGCTGGTGTGAGCACCCAGCAGCCTGGGCTTGTGGGGCCAGGGGATCACTTGCTGGAGAGCTGGCACCACAGGGAAAGGCTCTGCAAGGTTTTGGCACCTGTTTTGTGGTCAGCTTTGCAGAGGGAGTTATTTGCCCCGTGCATTAACAAAAGTACTTGTGAACAAGGAAGAGAAAGGAGGGAAATACACCCAATATATCTGGTATTCACTGCAGATACACACCCTGACTGGCAAGGTGACACCTCTTCACAAACACAGATAAGCTGCCCTCGCTTGCCTGGGGCACATTTTGCCACTGTTTGCCCTGGGATTAGTGACTTGACTGACCTTTTCTGGTGAGCAGCGCTGGGAGGGGGCTGCGGCACTCACACTGTCCGGCACTCTGGGACTCAGACGTCCTGCAGAGCCTGTGGCAGAGAGAAGAGCCTACATCTCTTTCTCTGTGTCAGGCTGCGAATATTGCTTTGCTTCCATGAGAAGATATGACACAGGCACTTAAGGCACCGTTTGCACTTTAATTCCTTTTTTTTCTTTTTTTTTTTTTGTCTTTCCCCAAGTATGTGGCGTGGCAAGCTAGCAAACCCCACAGATGGCCTCTAAAGTGCAGATTATGGAGGTGACAGCAGTGGCGTACACTTGCTGTGCTCCCCCTTCTCCTGACCCTTGGTGGCGACGGGTCGGCGCGGCACGCAGGCAGCAGCCCTGTGCGGGAGCACGAGCTGATTCACGAAATATTAATACAACCATTTTGAAATCCCGTGACGGACAGATTTAGGATCCCTGATGTAACCCAAAGCACGGGAAATACATGTTTAGTCTAAAACAGCTCGAAGTTGTAAACAGCAAGTTTTGGTTTAGCTGTTTGTAAGGCTGCCAAAGACAGCAGTTGGTTTTGCCTGTGATTCGCATCCATTTAGACTTTAAGTTGTTACTTAGGGCAGCTGGCCCCCAAAACTCTGGCCCTTAGTAATAAATCAAGTGTGGGCAGCTCTCTAGATCATCAAAACCAAGTCCAGGACAGTGCTGGGAGCCTGTGGTCAGGCTAGCTGGCCAAGACAGTCTCTTTCAGCCTTGGCTACATAAAGATTAAGAGAAAGCCGTGCTCACCCTGCAGATATCTGCACTGACATGGACAATAAAGATACCCAACACCATGGCACAGCCTTTCCCTGGGACACCAGCAGCGACGCAGACAGAAGTGCAGGAACAGTCGTGCTGCAGCTGCCAGGGCTGAGGAAGCTGCCTCAGATGCCTCCTGCTCTGGGCACGGCGTGACGTGTGGAGTCACCTCAGCTGCTTGAGTTTTCTGACTCAGGCTGAGGGTGCAGGAGCCCTGGTTAGAGCTGACGATTTTGTGTTTCTCCTGGTGATTTCGTCACTTCAGACATTCTGTGTCTATTTAAAGTTCTGGTTCCTCTTTATCTGAGTACTTCATCTTCTAAAATCAGAGCAAAAGTGCAAAACTCTGAAGTAATATCCTTCCACTGTAGAGACATTTCCAAGTGAAGCAATAGCTCCCAAGTGTGACGCTCCCATCTTGGCTGTGTCACCGCGCTCTAGGGGTGGGCATTTCCTCGACGTGGCAGAAGCATCACAGTGCTGCTTTCACGGATGTCAATAGAGGCAGATGTGGGAAAACACAGAGGAAATTTACAATCCATCTCAAGATTTTGCCACTAGATTTCTGTTTCTGAACCTCTGAAGCTGCCATAACCATTGCTGGTCTTGAAGACCCCATGACCCACCATAGCTGTGACTCCTGACTGAGGAACTTTGGGGTCAGGGCTGGCTCTGCATCCCCAAAGTAGAGAGCTCCTGCCTCTCTTAGATTTCTCTGTAAAGACATTTGTGTTTCCCTGTGTTTGGGTTGGGTGATGATGAGAAAGTTCTTTGTCACATGAGAGGGGTCACAGCAAACAAGGGGGAATTCACAGGGACTGTCTCCAGAGGAGCAGATCACTGACTCCCAGTGCATCCATCGGCTCGAGGTCGCTGCTCTGCATCAGAGGCTTTTTGTGAGACGCAAATAATTAGAGCTCCATGAATCAATCCGCTTGGCTGAGCTGCAAAACTTGGCAAAATAATTTTGCTTTGACACTAAAAAGCCAGAAATAAAGTGAAATGGGGAGGGGGGGGGAAGCAGAAGCACTTAATTAAAAAAAGTAACAAATCTTTGTGTTTTCTGGAGTTTTCCCATGATTTATCACCCCAAACAGACTGATGGCTCCCCACATATGTGCAGGCATGCCTGGCCCAGAGCTGACAAGCTGTGGAGACCAGGGAGAGGTTCATGCGTGGGGATGCTGGTTGTGCACGGGGCAGGGGCAGGGGCAGGGGCTGAGCATGAGCGATGCAAGAAGAGGCAGGAGGAGTGGGAGGAGAGACCAGCCCAGAGTTTGTGTTGTTGCAAGGGCTATCAGTGTTAAAAAGAATGCTGAGTATGTTACTTCAAGATAAAGATTTCTCAATTTGGAATTGCTGTCAACTGCTTGACACACAACTGAGAGTCTCGGGGGTGAATGGAAGGAAATGGCTTATTTGACCCCGCAAAATTGTCTTGTTTTGTTGTTGTTTAGCTTCAAAGGGAAAAAAAGAAAGTAAGTCATCTTCTTGATTTTCATCTTCCATCCTCCTAATTTTCATCTTTTAATTTCATTCCTACAAGGCTTTTTTCCAGGCCTTTCTTCTTCAGGAAGAAAGGGGCAAACTTGTATTATTTTTGCCTGTCACAAAGGACATGTGAAGCTCTTCAGTGCAGGAAATCTGAGCCTGGGAAGCCCTGGCAAGAGCCCTGGCAAGAGCAGAGCATCCCACCAAAAATGACAGTACCATCACAATTTGTCTCTCCTGGTATTTATTTACTTCCCACGGCCCTGAAGTTGGGGCTAACTTAAGACAGCAAGCTAATCATAAATTCTGTTACAAAGGACACAAAAGAAATACAGCTTGAACTTTTCACTAAATTGCTGAGCTGGTTTGCTGGCCGTGCAGGCTGTGGTGGAGCCGGTCCCTCCTTCAACGCCGAGTACTGGAGGTGATACGGGGCTGCTCCTGCCTTGCTTCGTAGCTCTGCCAAGTGTGCAAACATGAAGCACCTGTTTCTTTTAGTATATATTTTTTTTTTATCTGGACCATTAATCTCTCTTTGATCAGGAACTTTCAAATCCCTTTGCCAAATTATGTTGCCATTGAGTCAAACCTCTCTTACTACTTCGCTGCTGTTTTTCTCAGAGGAGACACCCTCATTGAGTTGTAGATGGTGTGGGTGATCTGCTACATCTGATTGTTGCTTCATTACAAGCTTTAGCAAGCACATCTTCTGAGCAGGACGTCTGTGCTTCCACACTGACACAGTGGCAAAGGGTTTGGGAGCTGTGCCTCTGCACCTTTGTGGGTGCAAATCCTCCTCCTCTCCTGCATTGCTTACACGCTGGAGTCAAATTATGTACCTGGAGCTGTTACTGGGGCACAAGTCAGGTAAAAAAGCCATGATACAGATCTCAGGGGAATAAGGTGTTGGGGCTGAACTCTTTAGCAGTGAATTCATTTTGACAGCAGCAAAATACACGACATTTTTCACCAGCCTCCCACGTCTACTCCAGGTTATGTCTCTCCAGTTGCCTGCACCAAGTGGACCTTTAGCTGTTTTTAACTCCTGCCCTACAGCTGCCTGTCAGTTCAGCAGATCCCATCACGACCTTATCAATGTGAGAGAACTGGGAAATCAGCAATGAGGAGCCTCACAGTTTCTCTTTAAAGTAGCCCCAAGGAGCAGAAGCAGCAGGAGATGTTTGGAGGTGGCAGAAGAGATGAAGGGACTGGTGAGGACCTCCAGCTTGCAGTGGCAACATCTGCGTTTTCTGATGGCCAAATCCTGCCAGTGCAGCTGGCTCCAGACCCTGCTTGGTCCTTAGCATGTGGCTGCAAATATTTTAGCGGGGGAAGTCAAGGACTTTGGGACCCACCCCACGGCTACTTGCCTCACGGTGGGTGAGGCTGGTCTCAGAAGTCCCAGACCTGTGAGAAGAGGTGCTGGAACAATATGGAGTGTCCTGCACACCAGAGGCAAAGTTTCACCACTGTCCTCTGTTGATCTCGACACACGAGTCACACGTGTGCAAATAAACACGGAGGATGCCTGTGGGTCTGGACAGGCTCAGATAAACAGGTTCAAGTTGACCAAGTGTGGGAAAAAGCAGTATCCTATAAAAAACCCTCTCAGTTTAAGAGATTAAAAAGCCCAGATGACACATCTGGGACTATTTACGACCCGTGTTTGATGGTTTTGTTATTTTGTGGCTCTTTTTTGATAACTCCTACTCTGTGTGTGTTACCTGTCCCTATGCAAAAGGAACAGGCTCATGCACAGATTTTAGAGGAGAGAAAAGACAAACGATCAACATGGGGAAAAAACCTGAAACTGAATTCAAAGATTTCTCAGAGAATTTTGAATATGATAATTAGGTTCATCTCAAAAGCAAATTCCATGCTTTTGGGGTCTGCCAGTTGCAATGGCATGATTGTTTTCAGGCTGAAAAATGCAGCCTCTTGAAGATAGAGTTATTCTTTCAGAAAAGAATGAATCTGTAAAACACAAAATTTCTCAAGTTGCATGTTCTCAGTGTGAGAGGAGCCACTTGTGGAGATAGAAGGTAGACCCAGGCTGGGAGCAGAGACACAGCAACTACCTGTTCCCCACCCAGATGCACAACTTTCAAAGGTGAATTGTCAATAAAAGAGAAAAGCACACCCTTGGAAATAGACTGAATCCCTTTAATGAATAAAAACATTGTGCCTGAGAAAGTGAAATGTTGTTTAACGAGCCTGAGACCTATTAAAGGAAGAAATCTGCTATTTACCTCTCTCTGTACTGTGAAATCTCTCTTAAACAAACACCTGCTATAGGCATAAAGCTGTTAAGTATTAAATTGGCTGCATGTTATACCCAGACTATTATCAGTTATCTAAGGGAAACATTGCCTCCTTTTCAAAGGTTTTTGCCGGAGTCTGTGGTAGACAAGAACTGTATTGTTGGTCCTGTATCACAAGTCTCACCTTGAGTGACCAAGACCCATAATGTCCACTTTTCCTATCTGAAAAGCTGAGATTTCCTCAAAGTACCACAGAAAGAAGCCATGCTGTGATTACCTCTGATAGTGAGACCACCCGTGCTGCCGGCATCTTGGTGAAGGTGTGTCTCGCGTCACCTCCTGTCCTGTCTGTGCCTTAGCAGAGCTTCTAGAAGGATCTGTTCCATGGTCTTTTCAGGCACAGAGGTGAGGCTGACAGGGCAGTAATACCCAGGGTTTTCCTTGTTACCCTTTAAAAATGGGTGCAATGTTTCTCTTTTTCCAGTCGGCAGGAAGTTCACCTGGCTGTCCAAATGTCAAAGAGAGGGGCTTGGCACCTGCATCGGACGATTCCTCAGGACTCTGGGATGCATCTCATCAGGTCTCCTAGACTTGTGTATCTTCGTGTTCTTCACGTGTGGTCTTGAACATCCACGTTTCTGGTCCTGAACACCCCTGGAGCACAGAGAAAGCCTAGGGCTGGATGTGCACCGCGCTCTTGGCCCTGCCAGATTTCCAATGTGGTATCGTAGGTAGGATGGGACTTGACCCATCTGACTGGCCAGTGCATTAGGAAAAGATGATCTGGCTGGGATAGGAGTGGGATATGAGACAGAATTCTTACATCCACGTGTTCAGTGTAAATATGAGGGTGTTGAAGACCACCCTGAGTTGTGGACATCCAGGGTTTTGCTCCTGGCTCTACTAGGTCCTGAATAATTCACTTATCTGCAACATGGAACACCAGCCTGGTGGGCAGAGAGAGGCTGCCTGAGTGCCAAAAATTGTTATGAAATCACAGTTCACATGCATATGCAGTGGATTATCATGTTATAGCCAGAAAGAGGCAAGTTCATTTCCATAATGATATCAATATATTTGAACTGTTCGAGAAAACCAGCAAAACCGTTTGGGACTTAGAAGCAAAGATGAAAAGTGTTAATATTTTTAGCACTGCAGTCTGTGCTTCAGCAAGGTCATGACACCAGTCCATTATCATTTGAAAAGTGTACTCATGAAAAAGGAAGAAGAACTGGTTTGGAGCAAGTAGGTGTAATGGGATGAAAGGCATAAAGCTACATTTCAAGTCGAGAGCAGCCTCTTCCAGACACTCTGATGGGAACTGTGACACCCAGTTTCCTTCCCGTTGCTGCCGCTGACCGGCTTTTTCAACTGCAATTTCTATTATTCAGATGAATGGAAATCACTGCCATAAATATTGATGGGCCAGCATATGGAATGACCGCCCTGAATATTGACAGATCGCTACACGAGCGTGTGTGAACTGCATAGGAAACAGCGCCTGGAAGCCCAACGTGCTGCGGAGTCAGTGCTGGAGAGGTTCTCGAGGTCTCCAGTCCGTGCAGGGAAGGCGAGGTGATGAGCGAAGCCTCCCTGGGCCTCCCAGCTCCGGCTGATGGAGCACGGTTTGGGAAGGGATTCACATCCTTTGTGCAGAAAATCAGCATGGATTTGATTTGCGCTGAGGTAGGGCTGGATCCTACCGGGCTCGTTTGACGGCACTGGCAGAGGAGGCAGCTTTGCATATTCAGAGGAGAGGGAGGAGGAGGATTTCGCATCCAAGTGACCTTGTGGCTGTGAGGATTTACCTCCCTGCCTGGCTGCTGAGAAAGGTGAAGGTCTCTGTGCGTGACCCTGGAGAACATCACCAAAGAGCTGCTTGCACATTCTAGCAGTGTCCAAAGAGCATTTGAAATGAAATATCCAGAAATAAAGGCTCGTAAGCACTTCAAAGCGTTAATACGCCAATTAATTCCCATGATTTGTATGTTTTAATTATTCACTGACACTGTATTATTTTTCAAGCAGAAAAGGAACTGTTTGCGCTGGAACTTTTTATAGTGTCAGTGCCTCTGCTACTTAAAGCAAAGTGACTGTGTTTAATTAAACCGAGACCAACAAGGCTCTATTGTGTGACACTTGCAAAGGAGCCTGTGAAATAGGAAATGTCAAAGATTAAACAAACCTCTTTTAAAGCCAGCTAAGGGGAGAGGTGCCACTGTTTATAAAATCAGAGCCAGGAAAAATACAATAATTAGAAAAAAACAGGTCATATGGAAAAACAATATCCAACTTGACAATCTTTCATGCAGATATGATTTGAAGTTCATTACTCATTGTACTCCTGCACATAAGGCTTTTTGTTATTCTTTGTGCTAAGTCATTTTTTAATTTAAATGGAGATGGAGATGTGTTCAAAGGGGTTTTTTAAACAAATGAACACAAATGCATTTCTTGTCATTTTTGATATAAAGGTTGAATGAAGCTGCAGGGAAGGAAAGCTGCATTTAATTAATTTATAAATTTTTTTTTACAAATAGTTCTGTTTCTGACTACTTTCTTTAATATTCATGTGTCGTTGGCAGGCAGAGTGTACACGAGGTTATTCCTCATTTGAAGACTAGTTTAATTACTTTTGAAAGAGCACAACAGTTAAATTTAAGCTCGAAGATGTAAATATGTGTATTAATGTAGAAGGAGACGACGGGAGGTTTTTCACTGGCTGGATTTCATCACGTGGACCCCCATGATACTGTAACCCGAGATGCTCATTCAGACATAAGACACATATCATTAAAATGCACTTTAATTCCCCTCTTTGGCGCTTAGAGCTATTTCCACCCCAAAAGGTTAGAGTGTAAAATATACAAACAGACAGTTCCCTCCCCGCTCCC
The DNA here is from genome assembly GCF_000703405.1 of Apaloderma vittatum. Classification (NCBI taxonomy): domain Eukaryota; kingdom Metazoa; phylum Chordata; class Aves; order Trogoniformes; family Trogonidae; genus Apaloderma; species Apaloderma vittatum. Next base: position 21,251 of record NW_009733400.1, read on the forward strand.
GATGGCTGGGTACGTCGTGGTGGAGCCAGCTCAGTGAGCGGGGACGCTTTGCCACCCCCCTGGAGCCCCCACCCGCCCCGACTTGTCCCTTGGCTTGGGCGAGGGGGCTGGCTGACAGCCCAGCCCGAGCCACCGCGGTGCAGCCCAGCCCCGAGCTGCCGGCAGGGCACATCCAGCCTGCCCGTCCTGGAGAGCAGGTCCACAACCTGCCTGGTGCAGCAGCCTCTCCAGAACCAGGCGTCACAGCACCATCACGCCTGGATGAGGATCATGGACCCTTCCTGCACTGGGGAGCTACTGGAGTTGGAAGAGCTGCTCTGCTTCCTTCTCCCCCACAACCCAGGCGTTCCAGCAACCTTAGCCAACCTCATCCTCTTCTCCTCTCGCCAACAGGTATTGGCCCTGGGGGCAGATCAGCGCCCAAGGGCTAAGCCTTGGGCAAACCATATTGCCTTTGTGGTGGGTCTTCTTTAGCATGCCTAAGCGAGAAGATGAATGTCCCCACTGCTTTGTTCTAAACGCTGCTCTGACCGTATTAGCTCGCTTACTTCTTACTCTCTAACGTGCCATTGAGTTCAGCTTTCCTGAAGTAAGATCTTTTGGGAAATGTACAGTAAAACAACCCACATGTTAGAATCCCTGACTGCTAAAAATCTGTCCACGTTATAATCTGGTGCACTGGGCACGCGTGTGGACAAAGATGTCTCTTTCCATTTAGAACATGTTAGAATCGACAAGGGTTCAGCTAGGAACCCAGACCTGGGGAAGACTCCTGGGTGGTTGAGTCCAGTCCCTGAAATAGCACATGAATGTTTTTTTAGGCTGCTGGGGGTAATTGGCTGGTGGTGGAGTGCCCATGGGTGGTTACATCCCTGCATCGCTGGTTGGTGAGATGGGAGGGGCTGTGTGCCCAGCCTGGGGCACAAATCTACCTCCATACTGTCTGACAGCAAGGGCGACGCTCCATGGGAAGAGGTCCAAGGCATTACCCAAAGAGAAGGTGTCTCCACCAGCCTCCTTGTGCTACCATGTGTTGCAGCAGCATTTGTCCTCAACCTGTTGCTGCCCTTGTCCCTGTGTCTGTCTTTCCCTGGTGGAAAACATGAAGACCCTCACCCAGCAATGCCATGTGTGGAACTGCGGGAGCCGTCATTCCTGGGAGTGTTCTGTGACCCTTCTGGGTTCTTATCTGAACTGTTCAAAATTACTTCAACTGTTGGATGATGCTGTTGAATGTGATGCCATCAAATTGACAAACATGGCATATGTCATCATAAAAAGGGCAAATGAAAGCCGCATGGCATGGCAGAAAATGTGAAATTGCGGTGCATGTGCATGCCCCTGATCTCCACTCAGCCTTAGATGGCAATGGTCTGCTTGTATGTCTAAGCAATCAGTTCCCGGATTAATTGATCCATCTACCCACTCCATGCAGAAAGGGTATTTTAGCCGGTAGCTCTAATTTAAAAATATTCTTACAGGAACTAAGGGCAAAAAAATGAGTTGTTGCTTCCTCTCTGGGATGAACCAATGCCAGGCACCAAACCCTCAGTGCTCACTTCTACTACAGAGCAGCAGACCATGGCAGATACATTAAACAGAGTCTGTCAGTGCTTGCCAGGGTTAGAAATGCAATTGTCTGCACTGCTAAATTGTCAGAAAGGGCCCTGGGTTTGGATTCTGCCAGATATCTCTCTTCAAAGCAATTCCTGCACATAGTTAGCAGCAGGTGAATTCCTGGGACCGTTTTGGATGCATCCAGCCTGCTGCTGGGACTGGGAAAGTTCATGAGGTACTGTGGGCAGTTCATGCTGGTTGGTCCCAGTATCTGAGCCTGTTTCCAGACCTATTTAATGTGCTGTTCAGATGTAGGCCCACAGCGATATTGGCATTTGCGATGTCCTGCCATCCTGGCAGATGCCACCCCGTGCCTCCAAGTTGTTTCAGACCAGGGTTTCCCCTCAGACTATCCTGTCCTTGCTCCCCTGCTCTTCCACCTTTGGTTCCTGTAAGTGTGCTATTTGTCGATGCTGTTCTGTATGATGCTCTCACATCCCATAACTCTCACCTCTCTGCCCCCTCCAGAAGACAAGAGTGCAGGGTGCTGAGACCTCCCCAGCACCTTTAGGAGGGCTCTTCCTGCAGGGAGCTGTGGTAGCTCCAGCGTACACATCACATCACCTCTTCTGCAGACCTCATCACACATGGGTCCAGCATCCTACCCGTGGTCCCTGCCAGTGGTGTAATTCTCTCGTAGTACCTTACTTTGGGTTTACTACTACCCATAAAAACTCTTGGGGCTGAGCTGTTACAAAACTGCCACTCTAGGCTTGGGTTAGCAAAATGTAGAACCTCACACCCATTCTTTCTTCTCAGGCACATCTGAGGGGCCAAATGTCCACTTAAGCCCCTCGCGGTACCCAGCTCAGCCCTGAGTCTCACCAGCACCTTCCCCCTGCCCTCAGGTGTCTCTCCTCTGCTGCCCAGTCTGGAAGGCGTCTTCAGAAACACCCAACTGGATTAGGATGGGAAGAAAACAGCCAGAAAAGAATGTGTTCCTCACACAGCAGGTTTGTGCTTTGAAAGACTTCAGTGGGTCTCCTGCCTCTCCCAGGCTGCTCCAGGGATGCAGCTGGGATTGAAAGGGCTCTTCTCTCCTTGCCAGGGGCTCTTCTCTTTGCTGCCTCTTAAAGCAGAGGCATTCAGTCGTGCCAGAACTTTCACATTGCAGGGCTCCGTGAGGGCTTTACCCTGCTGGAGAGACAGCTGAACATTTTCCATCAAAATTATTTTCAGCCAGAAATGATCTTCATCAACACAGAAAGGAGCGTATATCTTGGGGGAGGGTCGAAATTTCAGAATCTCAGTAATAAATGAACCTGAAGAAAACAAACTCAATACATGAAATCTCATTTTTGGTTTTGATAAAAACCTTCCCAATAAGTGAAATCTCTTTTTATTTTTTTTGTTTTGATCAAAACCCCTGGCAAATTTTGCAGAAAACCTTCAGCAAAAACATTTGTCTTGAGCTTGTACAAATTGCTCCTGTGAATGCAGAGCTGCCCTGAATCCAGCCAGCTCTGGCTGGCCCAGGTGCACAGCAAGCCCTAATAGACATGTTTCCTTCATTTGTTTGCTTGAAGTGCCCCGGGGCTGCCCTAGAGGCAGAGGATACACTGAGATAACACAGAGATTCATTAGTGGCCCTGCTCATTAACCCAGACCTCTGTGTCAGTGATGTGGCTCCTCTAATTTGTGTCAGTGGTGTGCAGCCGCCCAGCTGTCCACCTGGCTCTTGCAGACAAAGCTATGGTGGCATCCTTGAGATGCCCACCCCTGCCCACCTCTACCCACCTCTGCCCACCCTTGCCCACCTCACCAGCCCCTTCCAGGGGCTCGGTGCTCCTCACCATTTGCCTACTAGGGCCGCCCTTGCGAGTGGAGAGAAAGAGATGCTGGTGCTGCAGGTTGGATGGTAATGAGGGGAGTTTGGTGCTGGCGTGAGGAGGAAAAACGAGAAGGCTGAGAACTCAACTGGGGACAGAAGTCAGGGGCTCTCTAGGTTTAGGAGACACAACACCAGATGTCACTTCTTTGCTCCTGACAGGCAAAGCCCTCAATCTGCCCCCCCACCAGAAGAAACCAATCCTCCTAATCAGAGGTGTCTGTTTGCAGGGATTAAGCGGGGATCAGGCCGTCTGAGGATCTTACTCTCTTTCCTGAAGAGGTCCTGGTTATTTAAAGAAGTTTAATTTGCTATCCTCATTACCCGGGGCTGGGCGACACTGTGCAGAGCCCATGCTGTGCTCCTTGGGCTGGAGCTGCTCTGTGTACCTGTCCTGTCCTCCCTCAGACCAGAGTGACATGTCCAGAGCTGGGACTAATGCTCCCTGCAACTGCAGCCATGGTGGAGAAGGGGTTCCTCTGGGCTAGTTGTTCCATCACTTCTAAAATTTCAAGAAGACCATTTGCCCGTAGCACCCAGCACACAACCCTGCTGGGATGCTGGGTAGGTAGCTGGCTCCGAGGGCTAAACACCCAGTTCCTGACAATCTCCCCTCTCCAGGCACACTGTTGCAGCTGAGAATGGAAAACCTTCTGGAGATGTCCTGCAAGGTGCAAGTAACGCTCTTTTGCTCAGTCCTCTGCAGCAACCCCTCGTCATCTCACTCCTCAAGAAGTGACTCAGTACTGACACCTTCTGCACTTGGCTGTAGAGACCGTTCACTGTGCACAGGACTAAAATTCAGAGGCAGTTCCTGCTTATTAGGAAGCTTTGGCTGGATTTGCTTTATCCACCTCTGTGTTCAGGTCAAAGTGTACGGAGGTTCATGGGGAAGAGGAGTTCTATCTTTTCTACTAGACACTCACAGGGACACGATAGTGCTGGACTGGTCCTGGACCCTGTCCTCACACAGAGGAGGTGATGGTAAGATCTCAGGGGACTCTTTCTGTGGGGCAGGAATACTGACAACCCCACAATCCATGATCCCACTCCTCGATCTCCTGCAGTTTGATCTGTGGCACAATGTGGTTAAAGACTAACCCTTTTGGGAGGCACCTGCTGTCACTTCATTTCATGCTATCAGCCCTTCCTTCAGCTGCAGGCACTGCTGTAATGAGAGATTTCTCTGCAGGTCTTGGCATGATGAGCCTGAAGAATGGCCCATCACCTCCCCATGCACACGAGAATTTGCCTTCTGATCAATACGTGCTCCGCTGCTTTCGTAGTGGAGACATCCCATAGGGCCATTGTACTGCAATTGCCAAGGGAATTTTCCTGTCCCACCAGGCCCTCTTCCCACTGGCTCCTAGGACTGGACACTATTTCAGGACCTAGATGTCTCCTTCCAGTTTGTAGATGTGGTTGATGCCTATTTGTTTCTTTTAGATATCTCTGCAGCACCTGGGACTGTGGCCCGTGACGACCTCCTGAACCACCCAGACAGGGAAGCAATGTCCAAATTCCTCCTGCAGCTATGTGCATGCCATGGAGAAGCACTTCAAAGCAGAGTTCTAGAAATACCAGCCCTTCCTTAGTCCTGCTCCATTCCTGCCAGGGAACCAGAAAGACAGGATGCTCCCAAGTGTGGGGCATGTGCTGATGGTGGAGCAGCCTCTAGCCAGGCTCCTGACACCAGCAGGGGCTTGGTGCTCAGAGGAGCTCCGCTCACAGATGAAGAACAGCTTGTGGGAAGTGAAGTAAGTGAGTCAGGGATGTTTGGTGGGCAGAGCACGCTGCTGCAGAGGTGTGCTTTCAGTGCAGGGTCCTCTGGTTGGACCTACTTACGCATGACAGTTTGATCTGTGGTTGAGCAGGTTCCAAACAGTCTCACACTGGAATTTCAGAATCAGTAAAGTCAAAGTACCTTGACAAATGGCTGGTGCCCAGGGTTGTTCCCACAGTGTTTCTAATATGCCCAGTGCTTTTCCCAGGAGCTGGTTTGCTTCTCATCTTCCAGGTGTGTTGGGCTGCAGTAAGATTGAGACTTGAGTCAATGACTACCAGCTAAATGCACTAAACCAGCCTGAAAATCCCAGTATAATGAAATCCTGGAAGGAGGAGGTGCAGAGGTGGCTCCTACACCTGAGATAACAGGTCTGGTCCCACCAGAACTTACTTGTTCATGGCACACTCAGGGCAATGATGTGCAAAGACATACCACAAGCTCAAAGCTGGCTTCACGTGGTTCCTCTGCCACGAGATGAAGATGCTGCTCTGGCTGGAGGGACAAGGTGTTGGCAGGAGAGCCTTCAGGAAAGAGCTGTGGTCCATGCTACTCCTGCTTGCCCATCATGACGTTGACCTCCATCCAGGCTCACTTTCCTAGAAAACAAGGGCCAGACAAAGTGTGGGAGCACCATTGGGTAAGCAAGTCATAAGGATAGATGGTGTTGACACAGAGAGTGGTCCCAAGTGCCTGGGGGAAGCATCAGAGGGGAGATGTCACACCTGTGCAGCAGTGAGCCCATGTGGGATGCACATGTAGATCTGCAGGCCATGCCTAGCTGGGGAGAGTGGAGAAAAGACACATAAGCTATTTGATAGCTGAAGAAATTGTCTGAAAGTGCCGAGTTTGCTTAGTTTCTCAAGGAAATCTAGGGGTGGTTTGATTCTGACGTGCGTAAGTCCTCAGCAGAAGAAAACAGAGAAATTTTTTGGCCTTCAGTTGCATGGCCTGTATCAGGGAGAGTTACTTTGCCTGTCCATTCCTCTCTTTGTCCGCCAGCAAACTGAAGACAAAATTCACTGAGATCCAGGAGGTTTGCTGGGGAAAACATCGCCATGCTCTACACAGGAAGTATAATAGGAGGGTCTGGTACCAATTACATGCTGGATATGCAATTATCTGATGGTGGATAGTCTGGGAAAGATTATAAAAGAAGATATTTTGTACCTGGTTTATTTGCACTCTTTAAATAACCCACCTTAGCCTGAGAGGGAGCTGTGTAAAGTAACGAGGTGCAGCCTTGAGGTGAGGGCCCAGGAGGGGATGGGGAAGGTGATCACTGTCCCTGGGCAGAGCTGCACCTGGAAGAGGCTCTTCCCTCTGCGCTGGGAGATATTCTCCTTGCTAACGCTGCTGCTGGGTGGTTTCCTCTGGCAAAGGGTGGTGGTTCCTTCCTCCTCCTGGGCAAGGCAGGCAGCAGCCAGCGACATCTCCCCCCAGCTGCTAAAGGATGAGCTGGGGCAGAAACCCATTCTCTTCAAGGCTGAGCATGAGGTTCACCTCCCAAAACCTCCTTTCCTGCAGTGGGCAAAAAAGAAGAAATAGCACTGGGAAAGTAAACTTTTTGGAAGTGCATCCCTGCTCCAGTTATCCTTCCCTCTAAGGACTCTGCCAAGGGTCACATCGCTCTTGTCACTGAAATGAGGGAATAACCCAAAGAATAACCCAAACCCACCAGGGCTGGGGAGGGACTAAGAGCTGGGGAGCACCCAGCCCCTACCTCGCATTGTGTAGAGGTTTGGCTGTAAGCAGTGGTGGAAAGGCTGCATTCAGAGCCGGTCCCACTCACTGGCAGGCGGGGGGCAGAAATAACTCCTGTGCTATCAGTCCTCCAAGACTTTTTTTCTTTCCCCCCTGGGTGTGAATGATTAACAGAGGATATTGTGGAAAGCAGATGTACTGTTGCCACAGTAACTGAGACAAGTGGCGGGCAAGGTTTGTGCACATGGTGAATACTGAAGTGATGATCTTCGTGTGTGTTGTAGTTATTTTAGCCTTCATAAGATTCTGGTTAATTATTAACACCATAAGGTCCTAACCTAGGGGAATATTTATAAGTGAGGATAAATTTATAATAAATCCCATTCAATTTTCTCTCCCTATCCACTTCTCTCCCTGGATACCATTATAATTTTATCTCCCTAAAATCTCCCATTATCTCACTTTCAACTACAGTAACCTATTACCATCTTTAATTTTTAAAAAGAATAATAATACAGCAGAAAATGTGAGCATGGCGGTGATTCACGGTCACTCATCTGCAGTGGCATTTCCTTGTTCAATCACCTGTGGTTTTCCTTTTCTTTCTAGGGTCAGTCTGGGACTGGCAGAGACCGAGGGGTCCCACTCCAGCCAGTCTGTATCACCAGTCTGTCCGGCCCAGAAGTGTCTGGTTTGACAGCAGCACTGTCACTGTGGGACACCTGTCACTTCTCAGGGACAACAGTGACCCCCTGACTCCAAGCAAAGGCTCTGGAGTTTTAAAGAGACTGTCCCAAGAGAGAGAATCTGGATTTTGCTTTTCATTCCCTGAAATGACTTTCCATAATGCTGGGAGAGAAGCAGAGGCGCGGGATTGATGTGAAAGAGCTTGAAGAAAAAAATGAAAAGAGCTGTCCCTGCCCCACTCCTCTGCTGCAGGACCCTGGTGCTGATCAAAGCGGGAGGCAGGGCTGAGTCTCACTGCTCTGATGATCCAGCAGGTACCAGGGAACCAGCACCTTCCCAGAGCTAAGAGACAAATCCAGACCTCACCTTCTCCCAAAAAGTGCAGGGTCTTCAGTCATGCAGCACTGTTGTCTGATTCACTGACCCCCAGACAGCCCTTTGTGATGGGCCGGGCTGGCAGCCTGTTGAGGAGAAACCCTGTCTGGCCACACGTGGAGGACAGCACCAACCAGCTGTGGGATGGCAGGATCACACCTGATGCTGCTCTCCCCCACGGAGCTCACAGTGCAGCGTGAGATCTTGTTTTATAGGTAGGGAAACTGAGGCAGAGACCTTCCCAAGGCCTCTCAAGGAGGTTTCCCCAGGGCTGGGAACACTTCCTTGCTGTTGGAGTCACCAGGGTTGGACACATCCATGATGCCACTGAGAAGTCACATCCCTGGGAAGCCAGCAGAAGTCTTCCTCCCCTCCCACACCCCTACACTTGTCACTGACCCCCAAAGCTGACACATGACTGACCCCACTGGCCTTTCCCTGCCCCATCCCCTTCAACTCCCTCTTCCATGCCTCCCCTCAGGCTCATGCTGCTCCGCTGACCTGCTCCTCAGCAAGTCCCCTCAGAGCCTGGTGGACCCAGTGAGGCAGGAGGGAAGCCCCCCTGTGCCACCCCGTCCTTCAGCATGGTCCACCAGCCCCCTCCTCTCGCCTCACCCCACACTGCACCCACTGATGGTCCTGTCGGCCTCTGCTCGGGAAGGTCAGATCCACTCCAAGGGCGCCTTCTGTTCTTCGTGTACTTAGAAATCAGCCTGACGCCTCCAGCTGATGCTTTTATCTGGAGCAGATGCTTTTATGTGGAAGCAGTGCTCACATTGCACTCCCAAACACATTAAATGAAGGTTGAGAGGGAAAAATGAAGGGCATCTTGGCTGGTCACAAATGGAGGGATCTGGGAGTCCTGCCAGCAGCAGAGGGGCTGATAGGACGGCTGGGCTTCTGCCTCACAGAGCGCTCAGGGAGAGACAGATGGTTCAGGAGCTCCAGGCTCCTGATTTATTCTGCTTACAAACCTCAGAGCCACCCACCTTTCTCCCCAGGACACCGACTGAGGCTGGCAGGAGAGACAGCCATGGGAGGGCAGGACCAGGTGAGACCAAGGCTGGGGTGAAGGAAGCTTTACGGGACTGAGGGCAGCGGTGGCTCACACCGCACAGTTGCTGGCCCTGTTTGAAACACTAGAGAAGCCACAGTGATGATGAGCTATTATGGAAAAAAAATTTCTGAGGTGCTTCACACCACGATCCTGCCACTTGGCACGGAGGGGTGTGCAGAGGGAGCGTGTGCTCGGCAGCTGAGCGCGTCCCACACTCGCTTGTGGTTGCTCACACTCATGGACTCCAGGTGCCGAGGAGTGATGGCAGCATGGTGAGCGTGCCAGCAGGACAAGGAGCTGCCCATGGGTGTTAAATCCTGCAGGGAACAACTCCAGGGGCTCCAGCACAGCTGGATCAGACAGTCACCTAAATCACTGCAGTCCTCTGGCCATGCTGTGCTGTCCAAACCATGGTCCTGGTCAACAGGCACCAGCGTGTCTAGGAGATGGAGCCCTGGAGCCCCCAAGCCCTTCCCTTAGGGCTGCAAGGACGTTGGATCTGCTCACAGAGAGCAAGTGCTGTGCACATGGCCCCGGGTCCTCCAGGTGACACCAGTCAGAAGGTGCAAGAGCCCTGAAATGGCAGATGCGGGACATTTCCTTTTATGTTAAGCCTCAATCCAATCTCTCAAGATCGGCTTAAATGAGATTGACTTAAACCCTGAACACTCCTTCTGTATGTCTCACTGCTCTCTATTATGACCACAGGGTATTCCTCATATGCACAAAAAATTTCACTTCCTTTTATAAATCATCCTAATTTCTTGTCCTCAAAGATGAAGGAAAGTTCAGAAGGAGATGGATCTTTTAATGGCTTCCAGAAAATTGCGGAAGATCAGAATCAAGAACAAAACATCTCAGGAGGAGACCTCTCCTATGATCAGGCATAGAAAATGCAAAACATGCCTTGATTATTGAGAGATATTAAAAGAAGGTGGTGGGAAAGGTCACTTGGAAAGACACACACCAAGAAGACATCACAGGATCTGTTTTAAACCCTTCACCACTTGTTCTTCATTTCTGAACGAAGACATTGCCAAGCTGAGCTCAGCCACCAGTACACGATGTACAAATTGCCTCTGGCAGGCAGGTGGATCAGCCTTAGACGAGTCTGATGGACACCCAGCAAGAAGACCTGGTAACCTCCAACTGGCCTTTGCTCCTCCAGCTGCATTTCCAGGCTGTGAGAAGGACAGACGAACCCCATGGATCCATTAGGTTGGACTAGATGATCTCTAAGGTCCCTTCCAGCCTATGCCATTCTATGATGCTATGGCTTGTCCCAGTTCACCAGGCCCCAGCAATATTGGCCTCCTGCCCAGAGAAGCTTCATCTGGAGAAAGGAGAGACTGTTCTTCGCAGATGCTGAGGCTTCAGGTCCTTGTTGGCTGGAATGCCAATAGGAACCACTTGTCCTGTCAGGTATTATAAGCTGGAACAACCTGGTTGCCAGCCAGGCTAGCAGCTCAGAGAGGTGCAGGAGCAGCCTCCTTCCCCCTTTTCAGCCCCTGACACCATTTACATAAATAACTCAGAGCGCCCCATCTCCAGCCAGCAGGCAAAGCCAAGAGCAAGCTGTCAAGATGCCTTTGACAATGACTTCTTTTATTTTTTTTTTGTCATGGAAAATCTGATTTCATCAGAACAGCTTCTTTAGAATGAGCCTCTCCTGGAGCTCTGCAAGAATGCTGGAGAACTTTGCACAGTGATTCTGTGCTTTCGATCTAGAAAGAAATAGGCAATTTGATCATCTTTTCTTGTCTTTCACGTAGTTTTGCATCTTTCAAAAACCGTCCTGTTTTTCTCACAAGGGAAATGTGTGTCTTGGGTGAATCAAAGGTAAAAAACAAGGAGGTGAGGGTGAAGGGAGTAAAAAAAAATGAGTAGCAGAAGCAATATTTTAGAAGTATAATGATTCCTGGAAAAGTAGCACTTTCAATTTTAAATAATCATCTGTTCACTTTAAACTGCCTGTGCCTCTAAGTGAATAAAAGTAAGACAAAGTACAGCCCTTTCCCTGACTAAATAATTAAAATGTGGTGAGAGACAGTCCTCTGTCTTTTAAATCTTGCTCTTCAAGTGGGAATAGAATATGATTTCAAAACAAGGAAAAACAAAGTTTTTCATCAAAAGCCCAGAGCAAAAGAATCCACCACAGAAGTGTGGCTAAAAAGGGCTCTGAAACACTCAGAGAAATTGGGATGAAGCCACAAAACCTCTGGCCATCACACCCAGGGCTGTCCCCAGGGGCTGGGGAGTGGCTGCAGCATCTCCCTGAACAGGAGCTTGGATGTCACCCTTGGGTGACAGCTGATCCCAGGCTGGGATGAGGTGTGCCAGCATGCTGGAACCCTGCCTAGCTCCTGCTGTGCAGCCTGGTGGGCTTCCACTGCTGCTCCTTGGGCTTCCCACCCATGCCACCCAGAGATCGCCCTCCCTTCTGATGAGCTCACCAGACTGGAGCTGCCTCCCCACCCCGTCTGCCCATCCCTCTCCTCTCTGTGCTGGGAGAGGGGACAGACAGGGAGTCACAGAGGAGTGGACAGCAGGGATGTAACGGTGTGATGCTTTCTTTTGGGCCAGAAGAGCTGCACACAAAGCCAAGGGCGGGGCTGGAGGGTGGATGTGGAGGAAGCTCTGCCTGGGGTAGAAATTAGCCCCTTCTCCATCAGTTATTCTTGCAGCCCCGTCACAGTCCTCGGTGGGAAAGGCAGCTCCCTGTGTGTCGATGTTTATAAATATCTAAAGGGTGGGTGTCAGGTGGATGGGTGTCCAGTGACAGGACAAGGGGCAGTGGTCACAAACTGGACAACAGGAGGTTCAGCCTAAACACAAGGAAATACTTCTTTACTGTGAGAGCAACTGAGCCCTGGCCCAGAGAGGGTGTGGAGTCTCCTTCTCTGGAGACTTTCAAACCCCACCTGGACGCGTTCCTGTGTGACCTGTCCTGGGTGATCCTGCTCTAGCAGGGGGGTTGCACCAGATGGTCTTCAGAGGTCCCTTCCAACCCCTGACTGTTCCGTGATTCTCTGATTCTTCTGTGATACCTGCAGGACAGCACAGCTTTTGGAAGAAATCCCCTGGGTGATGCCATCAGTACACGCAGTTGGAAATGTGTGCCCTGCTCATCCACGGGCACATCCACGATGCCCTCCAGGTGCCAGCTGCAGGTGGGGTGAGGTTGGACCCTGCCAGCAGCAGGTGCTTACATGGAGCTGGAAATACTGTCTTGTGATCGGGTTTGGGATTGTCCAGAGTGTAATTTTTCTGCTGTCAACGTCTGGTGTCACCTAACCAGTGGAATTAAAAGGAGCAGAATTTGTCCCTTGAGTCTGTGGGTTTCCTGTGTCTTGGTCTCTGTGCATCAGTGCTGGCAGGGAGTTGAGGGAAGGCACAGAAGGGATGGATCTGGCCGCCCCTGCACTCAAAGCAGCGTTATTAAATATTTGCCAAGAAAATCCTTCCACTGGCTTAAGGGTTTTTCTCCTGCTTTGTACCATTAGCAGAGGAATTAGGAAGTTATCACTGCAACAGGGGAATGGTCTTAACGCCACCTATGCCACGTTTTTGCAAAAGCTCTTGGACCTCAGAGCAATCTTTTGTACACACTTTCTCACTAGACTGACAGCACTGATTCAGTGAGGGAGCTCTTTCCAGCTGCTGCCCTTGGTGAAGGAGGGCAGATCGGTGCCCTTCACTGCCAGAAGAATTCTGCAGTAATAAAGTGTTGCGGGATAACACAGCAACTCTGGGAATTAGGAGAGAGAAGTGAAGAAAAAGGATGAAGGAAGAAGTCAGGGAGTTATCAGTATCCCCAGCCTGGCTGAGAAAAGGCCACAAAAGGCTCCGAGGCTCCCATGAATCTGCCCTTGGCCCCTTTTTCTGGTTCGTCAGGGCTGGAATTTGAGGCATGCGGTATGTTAGCACTGCAGATACTGGAATGAAAACAGGAAACATGGAGAGGCTGCAGGCACCCAGCACGCTGGAGATAGCCCCTACAGAGCTCTGGGAGAGAAGAGAGTTGTTTGTGCTGAAAAACATGCTCTTAGGAAGGGTGTTCTGCCTGCGGTGTGTGCCGGTGCATCACTCCGCCATCTCTGCCGGCTCCAGGGGTGCTCTCTTCCAACGGCAGCCGCTCGGTGTGAAGGGAGGTGCAGGGCTGGGTTTCCCCCAGGCTGGTGAGTTCATGAACGCAGCCACAGCCACGGCTCCTTTAGTTCACAGGCAGGTGAGAAAGGGGCAGAAAGCTCCTCTGTCTCATCCAAACTAGGAACTAGGGGATATGCTCAGCTTGGGAAGCAGGGAAATGATCCTGGAGCTCACAGTACATGTCCATCACCTCCAGCATCCCCCAGGAGCAGAGCCTGTGCAGGGCCGGGCTCTCCAGTTTCCTCCCTGGATGGTGTTTCAACCACTGCTGATACCAGCTATAGTCACGGTCTCGTCACAAGCAGTCAGATGTGCTGGAAAAGTAGCATGGGAGGAAGGATGTGCAGGGCTTACAGCGACGGCTCAGCTCCCACCAGACACTGGTAGAAAGGACTTCACAAACATCCTAAGTGGAATTATAGCACTGGACGCTTCCCGTCCTGTGTATCCAGAAGGAACAAATCCCCTTTTCACAGCACCAAAGGGACAATTGTGACAGACCCAGTACAACACCAAGCACATCCCACCTTGCTCACGCACGGTGCTGGCCAGAGATGGCTTGAACCAGCATCATGCAGCCATTTACAGAAATACAGACAAAGATTCCTGAAATTTCAGGTTCAGCTCTGAGATATCGATTTCAAAATGTAAGTGTTGGGAGACATCGCGAGGCTGTTTCTCATCACTTGTCCCTTTCCTGCTG
>NW_009733400.1:35200-45126 GCF_000703405.1 Apaloderma vittatum
GGTGGCCCTGATGACACAATACACTACAAACCACTGTCCCCCCTCCCCTTGATTCCACCTGCAGGTGGAGTCTCTGCAGGTGAGGGCTTCTGGGCTGAGACAGCTGCAGCATCCAGAGCCAGGCACACAGCCTTGCTGGAGGGAAGCTCCCCGTGGCGGTGCAGGGGCAGGAGCTGCGTAGCTATCTCAAGTTATGATTTCCGCAGGGATCGTGGTTTCAAACAATGAGACACTTCTCACATCTCTGGCTGAGCTGAGTGAGCAGCTTGTGAATGAAATACAGGAACGGGACAATCACACACATTTCCAGCAAAAACGCAAAGTGAGTTGTGCAGATAAAGGATTTGGATGATGCAAATGCTGACCCAAGACACTGTGTCATGCAGCGGATGTAGTTCTGTTTGTCCTGGCAACTTTGTGTTGTGGCTAGTCCCCTCCTTGCCTTTCTCCTGCTGTAGAAAGAGCTGCTGGTGTATTTGTGTGCGTTTTGGTTCTTGTCCCTCTGCTTCCATCCTGTGTCGCTCTGCTCCACAAACGCAGCGCTGGGCTGCTGGCAAGGAGAGGAGGAAAAACCAAGTGGCAGGAATTGAGAAACTGAGATATCTAACCAAGAGAACACAAGAGAAAAGGCAAAACACGAGGCTCCAGAGCCAAAACTCAAGTGGGCGTTCCAAGCATTCCTTGGATTGCTCAACCTCTACCACAGCTTCCTATTGCACAGAGCAGCCGGCGCTGAGGTCCTTCCTTGCTTTCTCAACAGGGAAATTGTATGAGATAAACTCACCAGCACGCAGAGATCTCCAAGAATGTCAAGTAGTTGTTGACATCTGATTCAGGGTTCATTCATCTGGGTGAAAAGAGATAATAGAGGGCTATGTGTTTGCGTCACTTTGCGGCACTGAAGCCATTCGGAGCCACCCAGGTGGGACGAAGGGACCTGTTGGTGCCACCCCCTGAATGGAGCTACGGGCAAAGGGGTGAGGAAGAACTCAGTGTGGTTAATTAAATCAAGGCATTCAATAATTACGTCTGTGGAGGTGCAATCAAAATCTGCCAGCCCAAAAGCTGTTTCTTGGGTTTCTCTTTAAAAACAAGCCTACCTTTCCAGGTGTGTTCCCGTGAATGCCGCAGCGGAGGGCTGTGATTACACACTTGTTTATGAGCCAGGATAACTGATTGCCAATGCTGACGCACCGTGCTGGCTGATGCTAAGAACGTGAGGTCATGTTATTCCACCTCCAGATGAGGACTTTGTAGAATAACTTCTCCCTGACTTGCCAATCTCAATGGACCAAGCTGTGAAAACAACTGCCCTGGTCCCAGTCTGGTGCGTGCTTCAGCTGAAAGTAGTGGGGCTGACACATGGGGAAACTGCCTGCATGGTTCAAATCGTGGTGACTTATAAATATGAGTGCTCTGTCCACAAAGGCTGCTTTAAAAGGAAGCTCTATTATTACTCCTGATGAAAGTTTCTTGGTCCTTACTTATGACAGGTCTAGGAACCGTGTATGTGAAGTCTTTCCTAATGGCCCCAAACCAACCTCACCGCAGTGAGATGTGAAGAGGCTCATCACCTGCCCACAACGTGCCCAGTGTTTTCATGGGAAATGTTCAAGAAACCACATCCGCAATCCGTAGTGTTATTGCTGAGTCCTCCGTGGAAAGGGCTCTCCAGTTGTGGCAGATATTTACTTGAAATGGTCTGTGGTGACCTTGGCCTCATTGCCAACAAACATTGCAAAAATCCCTACTCCTCATCATCTGTTTGAGGCTCCTGGACTCCTGGCTGCTGTGGTAGCTGGTAAGTGAGCAAGCAGTCCTTACCTCTGAGGAGTTCCTGGACCCAGGCAACATCTGTCTCATTTGATCTGGCCCCAGTTCACTGTGTTATCCTCAAGGAAATGGTCAGGCTGAACGAATGAAACAGATCCGTGTGCCTTAAAAAGGGTAATTGTGACATGTTCACTGGGATGACAGCCAGGTCGTCTTTCATGACACGGCTGCTTCATCACATCATCGTACTGCACCTTGCTGAGTTCTAGAACTGGTTTAGCTGAACTGTTCTTGGAATGACATCTGAGAACTCACCACTGACACATTATCTGAATGTTGTCTCTGATTCTAGATACCCTCAGCTTACCAAGGGGAATGGCTGCAAGTCTCCTCAGATCATGTCCGGTGATACTTGTTCTGCATGAAACAGGGAGGCTACAAGAAGCTCCAGGGTGCCCACACCATGGTGGGGATGGCAAGTGCTTCACAATGCAGGAGAAGGTGCCAGGGTGGGTGGTGGGATTGCTCAGAGCACTGCCCCTTTCCTGCACATGAAGATTTTGTGTCATGTTTGGTTATTCCCTTTTCTCCTGTGGGAGCAGTGAGGGAGATGGGACTGTCCGTGTTGTTGACAATAAGGTCGTGGAGCTCGTTTGTCCCTGCTGCTTCCCTCCCGTCTGTTCTGCCCCACAAGCACAGCTGAGAGCAGTCAGTTTGCAGGATGCACGTGCATGTACAATGCAATCCCCAAGGACCTTGGCTGACTCTGGGGTGTTTCTCTTCACTAATTTTCCATTTTTTCCCAATGTATTCTTAATTCCTCAAGACATCTCAGGCTCCTATTTTTGAAGCACAGGTGAATGGGATACACTGGAGATCATTTCAGGATGTAAGAGCCATTAAATATAATTGGTACTTTGATAAGAAAATGCTGATTAACAGTTGGACTTGATGACCTTTAAGGCCTTTTCCAACATAAACAATTCTATGATTCTATGATTCCATCTCTGATCTATTTCTCTTTTTTTTCCTGCTGTCAGTGTTTAAGCTCAGCTCCTCTCACCTGATCATTCCATCTGGGGTTTAGTCCTCCTCTGCGTCCCCACCCAGAGCTCACCAGTGCCAGCACTGGCATCAGCAGAACAGGAATCACTGAAGAACTGATGCTATTCATCATCAAACCTCCTGGGATTCCACCTGCCCTGGGTCATGCTCTCCTCCTCTGGAAGGCCAAGCATGCACAACCCATCCTTGAAGCACATGTGACCTTCCAAATTACCACAAGAGGGAAGCAATTTCCTAAGCCACTGCTGTGCAGAACCAGCACTTCCATCCCATTCTTAGCATCAAGAAGACGTGTCCTGGTGCCATTCTTCAGCATCCAGGTGACATCCTGGACTGGCCACCGACTATTGTTCATCAGCACCAGGTGCTGGCACAAAGCACTTGGCAAACGGGGAACAGAGGCTCAGCCCAGTAAGCACTTACTCATTCAAAACATCAGGTGCTGTCAGAGGGAAAAGGTGAGAGGATGAGTTTTGGGGCAAGATGGGCAACCTTGCTAATAATGCAAGGGGCTTCTGGACAGCGGCCATGATGCTTCTTGTATCTCCTGGCTCTGCTGCTGCAAGGCTGGGACTTGGTTTTACTGAACAGGAAAAGACCAGAACTGGAAGTGTGCTGCTCACCACAGGGAGTTAATCACAACCAGTTCAAGCAGGTGCTGAAAGGCATTTTGTGTTGCTGTGCCAGGCAATAAGAATTAAAACATGCTTATCCAAAATATTTTTCTTTTCTGCCCTGAGGACAGGACACATGTACCAAAATAACCAGCCTCACCTCCTCCAGTCTCCCGATTTTGCTGCATGCTGTGAGCACACTGGTGCAGGCAACGTGGGGGCTGAAGGCAGTTTGGACCTGGGGCAGTCAGAATTGTCGGCCCCAGGTCCTCTAGATCAGGGAGATGGATAATTTTGGATGCTAGGTCATCTTTCTTTCTCATACAGCCAACTCTCTGACTTACTGTTTTCCTGCAGTCTTTCTTTTTAATTTATTTTCATGTGTAGACTGTGTCCATTCTGAAATCTTTCCTAGAATCTGAAAATCACCCGGGCTGGCATCACTGACTGCATGATGGGATTTTCGAGAAGAATTAGTAAGAGTTCAGGTAAGTGTGTTGCACTCAGCTCCACTGATGGAGCAGGCTGTTTTCTCCAGGCTCCAGATCAGAGCTGTCCTGGCTCTCATGGGGCGATGGGCAGGGTTACTTCTCCGCTGAGCTCCCAGCACGTGGATGGTTGGGCTGGTGATGAGTCAATGCGTCGTGCATTACGTGTGTCGTACAGTGACATTTTTCAGGCAAAATGAAATGAACTGATTTATGTGCAGCAGGTGAGAGGATACTCAAGGAGCCGTAACTTTGTCATCCATCCTGGTGTCACCTGGTCCCTCCAGCTCACGAGCCTGACACCTCTGATTCAGGAGTTCAAGACCCGATTACAAAACGGTGTCTCTAAACTGCAGCAAGGAAGGTGTCAGGACAAGTCACCTTACAAAATACATCATCGCTCAAAAAAAGGAGAAAAACTTGGCTCACAGCCTGGAGGAGACATAGCTGCTGCTGTCTGCTTTGATTCATAAGAACAAATCACAAAACCCTTGCGTAACCTTACTAAAGGTCACAACATTACAGAGGTCAAAACCCTGTCAGGGCAACAAGTGAAAGAAAAGAGTGAGTGGAAGCTGCAAATGGGCCCATAAAACACATCTGTGAAGGATGATTTGCAATGCCAGTGTCTGCTGAAACCACCATGAACTGCTACGGATCACTCTGTGATAAGTTCTTTTCAAGGGGAAGGCAAAGAAATAAGATTAAAACCTCTAATTGCATCAAAATATTTTAATGAGGCCAGTGACTGAGATGTAAATCAGTGTGAATATGCACAAGTTTGGGGATCTTGTGCTACTTAATTAATGAGATACACTGCAACAAAAGAAAGGAAATACATTTTAAAATGTTAAATCTGGCACCAAGATACTCCGTTTCTAAATCAAACCATTTTCAAAGGATTGATCTATTTCTTGTTAAATTAGTGCTCAGAAGCCTCATAATCTCTGGGCAAATATCCCAGATTTTTAAAGCCATCCCAGCTTGACCTAAGTTGTCCCCATCCCCACAAGGCAGCACAACCACTTGTGGCTCTACATGCTCGGGGTGATGGGGAAGGCAGCAGTGCGGAAAGATGCCTCAGTGTCTCACTAGTGCCCAGCACGACTTGCACTTTTAATTTACATTCAGAAACATCTTGCGTCTTCGGAAGGCACTCGAGCGAGGCTCAAGCACGTAGAGCTACGTGCCACCGTGGTGGAGGCAGGCGTGCGGCTTCGCTCACTTGCGACCACAAGCAGGTGGGGGAAATTGCTCTGAGGTGACATCCACAGCAAACCCTTCCAGCAGCAGCTGCCCGGGGATGTGATTTTAGCCCATCAGAGCTGACTTCCAGGTGGTTCCACACGCAGCACAGACCCATTCCTCAGCCCAGCGTGCCCGAGGAGGTGCTGATCGAAGTCAGGGCAGGAGGAGTTTCCAAAAGTCCCCATGTGTTGCCAGGTCTAGTCTAGAGGTGGTGTCCCTGCCCAAAAGGAGGTTGGACTAGACGATCTCTAAGGTCCCTTCCAGCCTATGCCATTGTATGATTTTACGAAAGCTCTGGCACAGCTGCTGCACGCCATCCCCTTGTCTAATGAAAACGTACATCACCATCACAGTTATCTGCGCTGCCTTCTAATTAAGTCTCTCTCTGCCTTGTTTCCTGCCCATGCCCCTCCCCAAGCCCACCTCAGGAGCCCAACCTCTGCAGTTCCCTGCGTGAGACAAGGGACCAGCAGAGAGGAGGCTGGTTCGTTATTTACTTTGCTGTCTCTGCTTAATGTCATTTTGTTGGACTGTACCAGGGTTGCATGGCCAGGATTTGGTAGCAGGAGTGGGGGGCTTCTGTGAGAAGCTGCTGGAAGCTTCCCCTAGCAGCTGGAGAGAGGAGTGGGAATATGTGAGAGAAACAGCTCTGAGACACCGAAGTCAGTGAAGGAAGAGGAGGAGGAGGCGCTCCAGGTACCCGGGCAGAGATTCCTCTAAGTCGTGGTGAATCACGGCGAGGCAGGCTGTCTCCTGCAGCCCGGAGCTCCATGGTGGAGCAGATGTCCCCCTGCAGCCCAGGGAGGGCCCCACGCTGGAATGGGTGGATGCCTGAAGGAGGCTGTGACCCCATGGGAAGCCCACGCTGGAGCAGGCTCCTGGCAGGATCTGAGCACACACGGGGAGAGGAGCCCACGCTGGAGCAGGTTTGGTGGCAGGACTCGTGAACCCACAGATCACAAGCTTCTGAGGGACTGCACCCTGTGGAAAGGACCCACACTGGAGCAGATCGTGAAGAACCAGCCACTGTTTCATTGGAGCTTTAGTCTTTAAAGAGGAGGAGGAGAAGGAAGAGGATATTCTGCTGCTCCACAGCTTAGGGGAAAATCTCCCAGGGCATCTCACTGACCATGGGTGCAGAGAGCATCATGGAGGGACAGAGCCACCAAGGACACATGTCTGCTACTTCAGAAAATCTGTATTTCCCCCAAAATATCTCTGTTTCCCCAGAGATGTTTCTGAGTTCAGTGCCCCAAGCTGAGAAGTCCTTCTCAGTCCCTTGTACTGATCCTTTTGCATTCGCAGCATCAGATAGACCTCAGGGAAAGGCGAGCTGCAGGACATCCTCACGGCTAAGGTACTCACCGAGCAAGGGGACTCCTGCAACTCCAAGCATCTTCCCTCCCAAACAATCTGTAGAAGAAATAGAGCATGCCCTGGGCATGCTCCAGCCTCTGATACAAGCATCACCATGGCCAGAGAAGCTGTGGCTCGCTTGGTGCATCCATAGGTGGGATGAGGAAGGTATCCCCAGATGTGGACCCCGTGGGGGCAGCTGTGGATGCTGACGCTAGCCAGGCATGCCAGAGCAGAGCCTTCAGTGCAAAGGAGCTGCACCCATGCTGATGATGCTGTCGGGCCCTTTAGCACCCCTGGGTGCAGCAGCTAAGGGAGGTTCTCGGGGTCACACGTGAATTCAGGCACTAGCAAGGGCAGGTGGACACATGGAAACTAGTCCTGTATATCTGGCTTTTATAGCTCCACTGATCAGGGGTTGCTGCTCTATGTGTAGGCCCAGCCTTTTACTGCTTTAAATGGCAGTTAAACCTGGTTTTATAAAGCTGTGAGTCCACAGCTGCCATGTCTTTGCGCAGAGATGCTGGGATGTCCTTTGGGCTGTGCTGGACCTGCTGGGAGCTGCAGGGAATGTGAACCGGGATCATTGCTTATACAGTCACCAGCCAAGGTTGGCTGAAATAGTTCCCTCAGATATTTGCTGAGTACCAGAGCAGAAGAGGTAGCTGCAGAAAGCATCTATTTATCCTCTGTCTCAACAATTCAACAGTTTGACTTTCACTGCCCTTAGTTCATCACTGAACACCCCTGCTCCACGAGCTGGCCGTGCAGCCTCCCAGCTAAAGGTATGGGCCATGTGACATGGTAAAACCAACAACAAACCACCATTTCCTCAGGTCGTCTTTATTTTCTAATGATTATACCCCCCCCAACCACGAAAGACAGATGCTTGCTTGCTGCTCACTTCCAACAGCCGAAGGGCGTTGGACCAGGCTGCTCCTTGCTCCCCAGCCTGTGTCCACAGGGATGCTGCTCACTTTGCTGAGCCGGGTGATGCTGATGAGCACCTGGCCAAGGCTTCCTCCAGCTAATCAAGTCCCCTGATTAAGGGCAGAGGGACAATTACCCTTATTTGTCTTGTCAGCGCCTGGATGTGATGTGTGGCTGGTAGTAACCGGCAGCCTCTTTGCCTCAGGGCTGCCCCAGGTAATAATTTGCATAGTGCAGCTAAATCTGAAAATCCCACTAACATCCTCTTCTAATGAACCTCCAGGTACCTTCCTCAAAGCCCAGGCAAGGCTGTATCTAGGCAACAAAGACGGCTGTCCCTCCGCGAGGAAGCACTTAGATGAACACCTCCAAAGGCAAAGGATGCTGCTAATTAACCCGTGGGGCAGCTGAGCTCCCTGCTCCACAACATCCCTCGCAGCCCACTGGAAGGGTTCGTGGGCTCTGCCCCACACCTGCACGCCAGGTTTCCCTCACAGGGCTGTAGGAGGGCTGGCAAGGAGAGGAATGTTCTTTTGCAGGCACTTTCCAGGCATCTGAAAAACTTCCTCCTCTGCAGAGTCCATACATGAAATCGGCATTTCTGAAGCAGCCCTGGCCCACATGTCTGGGCTGGGCTGAGAGCAGGGGCAAGCGGGAGAAACACAGACTGGGAGCAAGTGATGCTGAGGGCACTCACGTGCTGTGTGGTCCATCATGGGCCCAGTTTCCCATCACAGTAAGTACCCATCAGGAACTTTGTATAAAAGCCCTCCAGGGTATTCCTCCCCCATTTTATTCTCAGGCAGGGAGCTGGTTGGGACCCCAGCTGGGTGTCTGCCTGGGAGCCTTCTGCCCTCTCTTCTCCTTAACTCTTGAAACAGCGTGCAGGACACTGCAGGCAAAAAAAGTTATGAGAAGGGAACCAGACTTGGGCCCCATCCTGCCACCAGCTCCTCTCTGGGCAGACAAATATATTTCCTCAGACGCCTGGACGTTAATCCAGAGATGCTGGCTACACTGAGCTTGTGAATGAAAAGTGCCGTGAGCCAGTTCCTCAGGGAGCCAAGTTTCATAACCGAGTCAAAGACTGGTCATCCAGACACCCAGAAAAGTGATGCTGTGGGCACCAAGAAAATGAAAAGAACCGCTCACACTGCAAACATGTAGCGTTCACCACATTATTTATGTTAACAAAAAGATCCCCGGAATGGGCAATACTTTGTGGCAGTATTTCTAAAATGGAATGCTTCAACACTCCAGTTTGAAATACCACCATATGAGATCCTTTCGCTGGCAAATGAAATATTTTCTTTAATATATGCATTTAATTTCCTATACACTGGAAACAAATGAAACATTGTTTCTCAATAATCCCAGTGGAAAAAAAAATAAATTAATCAGTTCCTTTCCCAGCTCCATGAGAACACAGAACAGCAACTGATTTACTGACCCTGACCTTGGTAGGGCTATAAACTCTCCCTTTAGTTAAGGTAGGCTATGGCTCAGGGCAGATTCACATTGAATAATTTTAATTCTAAAGAACTCCTCTAGATACACCTGACAGTCTCACAAATGAATATAAAAATCAGATAAAGTAAAAATGTTTCATATAAATAATTTCTAAAAGACCTTTTTTTGCCTTTGGAGCTCAGAACTTACCTGTATTTTTGGGAATATTGTGATTTTAGAGTAGGCAGTGGAAGGTGTGAGAGGAACAATGACATGTATATGGGAAGCCTTCAAGGTTTCCATCCATCCTGGCCATCTCCAGGCGAAAGCCAGGCTCAAATCTTTGTGGATTGCTTCTTCTTTGAGTATGGGAGGAGAGAAGGCAGCCAGGAGTGACATCTCCAGTCCTGCCAAGTCCCCAGACCTAGATTTTAGTTGCAGCCACATATTTTGACCTAAAATATTCAGAGTTCTTCCCTGATATCAGATAACGCCCAGGTGAAGTACGGATGGAGGAGATGATATTGGGGGCGGTGACGGTGTTGTCAGGCTGTGCAAGCCTAATCGTAGAAGCCAAAGGGGCCAAACGAAACTTGAGCAACTTAAGTCAGCATCTCTGCATTTTCACCTGCTTGATTTCACAGCTTTGCTGTTCTCATCACAAAGTTTGGTGGTTGGTTGGGTTTTTTTCTTTTTTTTCAGACTCTGAATCGTAGCCATAAGGCAGGCAGGAAAGATTCAGTCTGTGAAGGTGAGAACTTGTAGAGGTGCCCACAGATCCCAGGAAGGATCCCACCATGGGAGACGTGCCAGCCAGTGAGTCCCCAGATTTCTCCTGGCAAATTCTCCTTGGAAATCCTACCATTGAACTTACTTCTGACTTGCAAGGTGACTTTTTAAGGGCATCAGCAAACTCCTTACACAGCCTCGGGGGAAAGCACAAGCAGCAATTCACTTCCTTGCACCTGGAAATCCCTCCAGTGCTCAGCAAACCTGCACTTCA
>NW_009733400.1:45157-57069 GCF_000703405.1 Apaloderma vittatum
ACTGGATGCGATGTTGCTTTTGGGAGGGGCGGCCTGAGGGCACCTCTACATGGTCGAAGCTTGTAGCTCTCTCTTTAATTGGAGGTGAATTTAATTTCAGTAATGAGCCTGGCACATTCCAGTTCCTGATTAGATTTGCACAGTGATTAGCCCAGCAGATATTCACTTGGCAAACTGCCCGGTCCATTCCAGTTGCAGTGGACTGAAACCACTTCTGCTGCTGCTCTCACACTGGGAAACAAGGTTACCTGAAGGTCACGGTGGCAGGGAGCCGACGCAGGGCTCAATCCTGTGCTGATTTTCTAAAATTCTGCTTGGGAAGGGCCTTTCCAGCTCCTCCCATCGGATCCCACCTACACTGAGAAGACCCATGGATCACACTGTGCGGTTTCTGGTGCCCCGTGAGACAGAAGTAGCTTCACGGAAGAGAAGTTTCCCGAAGAGATGGATGGGCTTGCCCACACCCCTGGGTATCTCTCAGGAAGTGCTGCCAAGCTCTTCTATCTTCATGTTCTTAAGACGTGCAAGAAGCTCCCTGTTGGGTTCTCTGCTCGGGTGACTGTGCCCTCGTCTGAAACCAGCTGGAGCTGTGGGTGTCTCTGGGGACATTTGTACCTCTGTCCTGACCTGAGCTTCTGGCCACAGAGAGCTGTGTGGGTACAAGAGGCAAGGTGTGCAGGAGTTATCGCAGAATCACAGAATGTTGGGGTTGGAAGGGACCCCTAGAGATCCCCCAGTGCCACCCCCTGCCAGAGCAGGGTCACCCAGGGCAGCCCCACAGGAACGCGTCCAGGCGGGTTGGAAAGTCTCCAGAGCAGGAGACTCCACACCCTCTCTGGGCAGCCTGGGCCAGGGCTCCGGCACCTGCACAGCCAAGAAGTTTTTTCTAATGATTTTACACCAGCGTATTTTGCGTGCAATGAATCTCACCCTCAGGACTGTCAGGAAAATGTCCTCTACTGTCGCTAAATTCACTCTCAGAAGGAAAACAAAACAGAAGCTACTCTAAGATGAAATTCACCTCCTAGCTGGTCTGAGCTCCCACAAGGAGCCCAGCAGGACAAGCCAGCGCTTGGTGCCCTCTCTGCAGTCATGACCCCTGTGCCTCTTGGCCAGATCAGTCCCACCTCATCTGGGGAGATGGGACCATGGCACAGAGCAAACTGAGAAGCACACAAAACATCTGTTGTAATTCCATTTACCAGTTCCTGGATGTCTCCGTGATAGATATTACCATGGCAGAGAGTGAAAATGGCCATAAACACGCTCTAAAATCAGTTGCAAAAATCCATAGCTGGCTCAGGAGAGACACAGAGAGATGTCTGCTCACTCTACCCTCCCCTACACATGGCTTATAATTTTCTTATGCTCACAAAAGACATTTTTTTCCTTTCCTCAGGGACTGTCCGAAAGGGAAATAAGACAGGATCAAGAGATTACCACGTGTGGTTCACATTTGTAATTTAGCACTGCTGGGATATTATAATATGGCCCAGATGCCTGGGAAGGTGTTTAATGTAAGCCAGAATGATTGACATCTCTCCATACAGGATCTGAAGGCTGTCAGATCTCAGGTTATGGAGTGTCCCACTTACTGACAAATATATACTCCAGCTAAGTAGGGCACAGATCTCCAGCTCACCCTGCCTGAGCTCACATCATTCTCCTGGAGCTGCTTTTGGATGAGCTCTGAGCTGCTGGTGGTACCAGCAGAAGATACTGGCAATTCCTAAAATGACTAATGGCCCGAAAGCTACAATTTTGTGTTGTGCAAACGAGGTTTACTTTGGAAACAGGCACCAAGTCAAGAAAACTTCAGTAACTAGAAAAACTAGAGCAGGGTAGATTTAGATTAGATGTTAGGAAGAAGTTCTTTACCGTGAGGGTGGTGAGACCCTGGCACAGGCTGCCCAGAGAGGTGCTGGAGACATTCAAGGCCAGGCTGGAGGGGGCTCTGAGCAACCTGATGTGGTTACAGATGTCCCTGCTCACTGCAGGGGGGAAGGACGAGACGACCTTCAAAGGTCTTTTCCAGCTGAACATATTCTATGATTCTATAACTCCTGTTAAACCACGACCTTTGGTTGCAGGAACAGCACAAGGACTTTGCCTCCGAGGAGGAGCTTTTGGTGAGACCAGCCAAGCTCCTTGGGAAGAGGCAGCAGGGGCGACAGCAGGCACAGGTCACGCCAGGCTGCTCCATCTCCCCCGGCCATCAGGCGTGGCATGATCGCTGGGTTTGCTTTCTTTTGAGGTTGGCATTGGAGTCGATGGCCTGTGATTTCTACCGTGATGAGCTGCTCCAGGTGACTCTGGAGAGCAGCAGCGTGTGGAGGTGGCACAGCAGGCAGGGGGGCTGTAGCACCTCCTGACCCATGAATGCCAGGGGCAGTGGGGACCAGGAGGGAACGGTGAGACTGCGACCACGCTGGGAGCTTTTCTGATGCGCCACGGCTGTGATGCTTTGGGAATATTTCTGCATCGGCAAAATATTTTGCAGCAGCAAAACATTCCGCACTTGAGCACAGAGATGTCTGTGTTAGCATTCACTTGCTTTTCTCGAGAGTGTCTTATTCTGCCCTAGAAATGACCCTGCATTATAAAGGCCAAACTCTGTGAATTATATTGACATAGGGATGCTTTCGCCTGCACCAGCAAAGCTTGTCTGGGCCCATCTGAGCACCTATATAGCAGGAGCAGTGAATTCAGTTCCTGTGAAAAACCTCTGTCCCATCTGAATCCAGCCAAATACATGGGAAAGAGATGTCAAAACAGGTTTGAGGGGCATGTCGTGAGACAGAGCTCAGACATGATGAGTTGACTGAGGGTTAGTTCCTTTAGCAATTATTTCCATGTTGAATTTGCCTTGCTGCAGCTCCCAGATCCTGTTACATATTTTACTCCTAGATTTACGACACAGTTGAAATCAATTTGCCATTTATGCACCTACATTAGTTATGAGCTGTTGTTCTCTTTCCCAGTAGTCCCACAGACCCCAGCTCAAATCTTTCCTTTAGCCATCAAGGTAAGAGCCTCCTCCCCCATCCTCATCCAAACCATGTTGGATGACGGTGCTGGAGTAACTGTGGACCAGATTAGTCCTCAGTTCATCATCAGATCAGGCTCTCCCATTCCTTCTTCACATTTTCCAGTTGCAGGACCCGTGCTGAATCTTCTTTGTGTGCTCAAGGTCCTTGCATCATAGCAAAGAGGTCTTTTTAATTGCTGGAGTAACCTGCTATGGTTGTAGTTCAGCAGCTTCAGCTGAAGGCTGGAGTTCCCCTTCTACATGCTCAGGAGCTCCTGCACCAGCCTGGTGGCCAGTAATGAGAGGTGGAGTGTGGCTTTTGGGGGAGAAGCCCAGGAGGAAGTCAATGGTGGTCTCATGCAGTCTTAAGCCTACAGCACCAGTGCTTGATAATTCTGGCTTGAATTTGGGTTTTTGTAAGACCCCAGAGGATAGTGGAACCCAGTTCCCACAGATCACAGAATCTCAGAATCACAGAATCACAGACTGTGTTGGGCTGGATCCTGGCTGACCATCCTCAACGAGCCCCATGACGCTGAGCACCAGCTCCATCAGCGCGGCACTGTGCTGCCGAGGTCAAGTCGTGCTCCTAAAGGAAGTGGGACAAGCATATCAAGAAGATCTGGAAACAAGGCATGCTCTTAGGTGGAGGAGAAGAATTAAAGCCGTGTGTTTGCAGTAGGTCTCATGGGTTTTTAAGACAGACAACAGCTCCCTGTCCCGAGCATTCAGCTTAATAGGCTCAGGCAGCGTTATCCAGGAATCACGCCTTGGAGGTAAGGAACAGGTGTCAGCCCTGGCTCAGGGTCTCATGCTGAGCAAGGATTATTTTATTATAATTAATATTCTTAGTTCTTATTATTGTTAATTACTGGCTGAGGCTCAGTGCTTTAGGGAACCTACAGCAATGCCTGTGCTCGAGATGATCCTGCGCACTTGGAAAGGTCCTGTCAGAGCCCACCAGGGTCTGCAGGTGACTGCTGACACAGTGGAAATGCTGTGGACACACAGGGAAATCTTCTTTCAGACCAGTCCCCATGAATTGTTTTGTTTGCATCCATGGCCTCTTTTATTCATGAGTATTTGGTAGGAAAACACTTCCTTCCAAATAAACATCTGTGAAAAATGAGCATCCTAATTACTCGTGCAAATATTTTCATCTGAATATTTATGCAAATATATTTGCCCACATGCACGTGTATTAAACTACCATGAATGTGTATTTTCATGAGAAAACACATAAGGTGAAAAAAAATTTCTGAGTGTTTTCTGTTGGCTTAGGAAGGGAGCAGAAAGTGAGTTGTGCATCTCCTTTGACCATGACTAAAGCTCCTTTCACAAGTACCAGGTTGAACACATTCAATCAAATTACAGACACTGCATTCTACAAATATTAAATTCCCTCCACAAGAACTGGATTTCAGGGAAAGAAAAATTATTGTGCACATCTGGATTAAAATCAGTGGCAGTTTTACTTGGGAGGATAGTAGGGTGATACTAGTTACACACAGCAAAAAACATCCAAGTTGATTTCCAGGAGCTAAAATGATGCTCATGGGGAACCTATGGCTTGATTGCAATGACAGAGCACGTTTGCAGTTATGAGCGCGGCTGTGATTCTGGTGAAGATGACACAAGATGATGTCTCGGAGCATTTTCATTTGGAAGCTGAGGCAGAACAGGCTGGGCAACCTGGCTTTTTAGTGGTTCAAAACAGGCTCAAATGGCAGCAAGTGATGGGTTGGTCTGTCCTCTCGAGCCACATTCGGGTCCAGATGCTGCTCAGTCTTTCTTTCTCTGTGGTCATGGGCTGGCCCCTTAGAATCACTTCATGTATTTGATCATGGCCATGGTTTTGTTGTCTTACTCAGAAGTCTTCAGGCAGGAGTTCCTTAGCCACACACTGGTGCAACATGCAGCACGTCAGGGCTCTGTACTGGTGCTCTTCAGTCACATTTTCCTCAACAACACGTAGTTGCTATTAATCTTGTTTAAATGTAACTGGTTTTCCAACAGCCCTAAAATTCAATTTTTTTTTTTTTTTCTGTCAGAATTCAACTTTGACCAAATCTAGCATGGATAAATCAGAGTAAGTTACAATTATGTATGTGTATCTATTTAAGTGATTGTGTAACAGCAAAGGGCTAAAAGGGATATGTCAGGAAATGCTTGTGGTCCCTTTTAGGCAGATTTTAGTCCAGAATATGCAGCTAGAAACCTGTTCTGAAGACTGAATTTATTTCTTTTTTTTGTTTTTACAGACCTGTTACATAGTAGACATGCACTGTACTATGCTGGTTCCAGTCAAATGTCCCTGTTTACCCCAGAAATGAGATTTCACCCTGATTTGGCTCATTCATTTCCTTTCCCACTTCCTATGAAACCTCTCCAGACCCTGTAGACATCATATAATCATTTAGATTTGAAAAGACCTTTAAGATCATCCAGTCTAACCATAGACCTAGCACTGCCAGGTCGACCACTAACCCATGTCCCCAAGCACCACATCTACGTGGCTTTTAAAAACCTCCAGGGATGGCGACTCCACCACTGCCCTGCGCAGCCTGCGCCAGTGCCTGAGAACCCTTTCACTAAAGAAATTTTTCCTAATATACAAGCATCTCCTGGCAAAACTTGAGGCCCTTTCCTCTTGTCCTATTGCTAGTAACTTGGGAGAAGAGACCAACATCCACCTCACTAAAACCTCCTGTCAGGGAGTTGCAGAGGGCGAGGTCTACCCTCTGTCGTCTTTTCTCCCGCTGAACAGCCCCAGCTCCCCGAGTCGCTCCTCACCAGAGTTGTTCTCCAGACCCTTCCCCAGCTTTATTGCCCTTCTCTGTCTCTGCTCCAGCCCCTCAATGTTCTTCTTGTCATGAGTGCCCCAGAACTGAACACAATGTTCACCAGTACTGAGTGCAGGAGACAATCACTGCCCTGCTCCTGCTGGCCACACCATTTCTGACACAGGCTAGGATGCCCTTGGCCTTCTTGGACACCTGGGCCCAACCTGGCTCATGTTCAGCCGCTGTCCACCAACACCCCCAGGTTCTTTTCCACTGGGCAGCTTTCCAGCCACTCTTCCTGTAGTGTAGCATCGCATGAGGGTGTTGTGACCCAAGGGCAGGACCCAACCTTGTAGAACCTCCTACAGTTGATCTTAGCCCATTGTTCCAGCCTGTCCAGATCCACCTGAAGAGCCTTCCTTCCCTCAAGCAGATTTTTAACCTTCTCCTAGCACTTTTTTGCATCTCCTCTTGGTACTTAGAGGTAACCACTGCACAACAGTTTCTCCCAAAATTAGGAGGTTCTTGGCTCTTACACCAAAAGCATGCTCTGCCCCACATTCCCGTCAATGATGGGGCAACCCGGCTCTTCCAGTGACAAGGAAGAAGGCAGACAGAAAAATTTCAGAGGTTAGCAGAGTTTAGAAAAACTTGCGTAGTTTAGAGGTTTTCAGAATGCGAGTTAAGAAAGCAGGGAAGGGAGGGTCATGGGTCAGCTCCCAGCCCTGCAATCCCTGCTCCAGCTCAGATCCCAGACCCAGTCCTGCCATTCTGCAAAATGTGGTGGGCCAGGACTTTGGATCAAAGTTTGACCCAGTCTCCCAAGTGAAGCAGGATTTCAGCTCTAATTTTAACATGCTAAAGAATTTTTTCCTCTGCATGCCAGGTGACCTAAATATATATTAAAAAGTGGGAAATGAACTGTCTTGTGAGTATAACCGCTTTGTATGAACAGAAAACAAAAATACATCAAAAAGAAATCCAAACAGAAGATACTGGCCTGCTTTCCTGTGCTTGTTTTCAGTCTTGCTCAAGTCACCTTTGAAAACCTGTCTGAGTTTCTTTAATTTTTTTCATTCTGAGATTATGGGTGTGTTTGTCTAAACATCTGTGGTAGCTGGTTAACAGGATCAGGCCAGCATTAGACTAGTCCAGACGTAGAGAAGATAATCTTTTCCAGCCAAACAATAGCAATAACATTAATGCATTTATGCATAAATCCTCCTGCTCAACTCCATTTATCACCCAGACGTACCATCCCCCCAAAGCCAGGCTGTTGCCCTTGTTGGCATTTGCTTTCTCTGCCCCACAGCGTTAGCTGCAGAGAGCTTAACAACCTCACGTGAGGGAATGGTTAAAACCACCTACTTCCCCTGTGACCGAGGAAATTCAGGAGTTAGGCACATCCCCAGTTCACTTGGGGCTGCTCTTTGGGGCACAAGGACACGTGAGATCCCACCAAACTGGGACAAAACAGAGCAGAGCTGAGCTCAGCCGTGGCAGTTCGCAACTCTCACGCTCTAGGCAGGCTTTGTACAAAGTCCACAGTGGGTTCTCTCTGCCTCACTGGCCTCAATAGAGACCAAGGCTTTGCCATGTCCATTTAGATTTATGATGGTTAATGATGAGCATTTGCTAATAATAATTAATAAAACGATGCAAGTCCGGAGTGATCCCTCAGCTGGTGCTGCAATATCCTGGGGGCTGCACAGGCCTGCCCCCTGGTTGGAGGGTAGTCTGGGTCATGGAAACCATCAGCCTTCCTGATTCAAAACTGTCCATGGTGCCACAGGGACACACGCTTCTGGCAGACAGGATCAGCCAGAGCCCAGATCCTCCCAGGGGATGGAGGTTGCTGTGAGAAAACTTCATGAGCACCAGCATCGGGAAGTCTTTGGGAACGGGTCCTACAACTGCACTAATTTACAGAGCTGTGTTGAATGTTCTGGAAGATCAGATGCCTAACAAGATGGATTTGTAGCCAGATCTCATGCTTGAATGAATAGTGGATTAAATGTAAACCCAACCATTCAAGACTAAGGCTGACAGGGACCTCTGGAAGTTATCTAGTTCAACTTTCTGATCCAAGCAAGGCTGGCCTCAGAGTTGGAGCAGATTTCTCAAGGTCTTGGCTAGTCAAGGTTTGAAAACCTCCAGGGATGAAGACTCTACCACCTCTGGGCTCAGCCACTCTTATGGAGAAGAATTCTTCCTGTATGTCCACATGGGATTTCCTCTGTTGCCTCCTGTTCTTTCATTTTGGTGGTTCCCACACTGTGAACTCCCTCCAATTCATCATCATCTTTCTTACACTGGAGGACCGTGACATGGTTACAATACTCCAGGCATGGTCTCACAAGTGCTAGAGGGGGAAATCATCTTCCCTTGCCTCTCTGGCACCAGGAGGTGCTGACATCGTGGCCCTGACCCCATGTGCGGCATCCCACCAAGGATTACCTCTGGGTCCTCAGGACCATTGAGGTGTCACCTCAGAATGCAAATTGCTGAGACCTTCTTGTCTGCTTGCAGTTGCTGGGTTTGGCTTTAAAAGGAGGAAAAACGCTGGAGTGCTTTGATTTTTCTCCTTTAGACTACAAATCACATTATGCGCTAAGTCGTTTTTGCAATACATCAGACTGGGGGGTATTTTCCAAATCTTATGATGAGAATAGCTTTAAAAAGTAAGCAAATGACGTCCCCGAAGATTGGCTAAGGATAAGGCATGCACAAGAATTCGTTCACCACCTTCCCAAAGATAACACAGTGGTGATCAGAGCTCCCAAGAAGGCAGCCGTGGGCAAATGGTGACTCTTTAATGACAAGCATAAATTTAATTTGATTGCTGGGAATAATTGAGTGTTACGGCCCTCCGCTCGTTGCAGTGGATTTGAGCAAACATAATTGGAAGGGACATGTGTTTTTTCCTTAGTACTCCCTCCGCAGTTGCTGATTAACCTCCCAGCTGCAGCATTTGAGCGTGGTGCCAGCTCTCGGGGAGGACAGACGCACGGACCAAGCAACGGCAGATCTCAGCCCCCAGGAGAGCCTGACTGGGCGCGGAGCACAGAGCTCGGGACGGGTGTGAAGGGCAGAGCAGCATCCCGCGAGCTTCAGAGGGCTTGAGTTCTCACTGAGACTCACCCACCTTGGAGACAAGGTGTGGATTACCCCTGTCAGCCTGATGCTTTATTTCGTTGTGAAGGTTTTTATCAGAGGTGCCACTGGCTGCTCCAGCGTCACGTCCTCCTATGAGGGGCTCTTGCTGCCAGAGCACACAGTGCTTCTGAGTGCTGCTGCCCACCAGTAACTGCAGCATCACCACCATGGTTAGATGTCCCCATGCAGCCCACATATGTGCAGCCCCTAACAGGCTCTGCAGAAAACCTACAGCCTGCTAGGTGAGAGCCACGGGGACAAGAGATGGGGCTGGGCTCGGAGGATGGCAGGCTCGAACCCACTAGTTGCGGTGATGCTTTTCCTCAATACTCTTGGATCCTTTGCCCTATCTTGACAGTTCCCCCTCCTCCTGGTGTTCACACCCCAAAGCTATTTCTGTTCAGCCCATGGGTGGAGTTCAGGCGTCCTCCAGCAGGACAGTGCGTGTTGCAACCTGCACAAACAAACTCTGGGAGAGGCATTTCCAAAACATCAGTCTGGGGGACTAATGCTTGCCCTGCACTTCAGAGGTGAATCAGGCACCTCGGAGCTTAAACCTGGGGAACAACCTGGGGGCCATAGCAAAGATGGTGTCTTTAAATTACACCTGTATAGAGGAGATGGAATGTCACTCAAGGTCAGAGAAATCACACCGGAGAGACCAGCGATAAGTGAAAGAGGACCAAGATCCTCGAGAAGAGCTCAAAGAGTTTAATGAGTCATTGAGCACGATGAGCTATTCAGCACGACCACCTCTTGGGGTACACAGTTCTGCCATCTCTTGCATTGCTTTTGGGCCCAAGAGAAAGATTTTGTTCTGTTAACAAAGCATCCTTTGATACCTACAAAGAGCATTAAGGGATGGGATCAGTTTTGTCAGCAGCACAGTGGCACTTCGACAGGAGTTTCTGCAGGTATTGCACAGCAGAGACTCCCTCTGCCAGTCACAGAAGTGCTGTGGAAGTAAAGTTGAATGTTTTCTGGTGGAAGGCAAGGGCAGAAAGGAGCAACCACAAGCCAGGTACACCCCAGTGTCTCTGTGATCCTGCAACGGTGTCTGGGCAAGCAACTCCCTTGCTGGGGCAGCCTCTGTATCTTCTCCGTGCCTGAATCAGAGATGGCATTTGTAAATAAGTCCTGAGTTCTCTAGAGGTGCTAGTTTCTCTTCTGGGTCAGGCATGTCTCAGAAGTAAGATATCTGTTAAAAAATCAATGTGTCTTTCAGTATCCTTTGGAAATGACGACCACAAGGAGGGTGAGTACTCCCTCTTCTCTCTGCAAGATCTCATGGAGGGGAAAAACTCCCCAGCGCAACACACGGTTTTCCCTCAATTATCTATTGCCACTGGGCTAAAATACAATTAAATTGTGCCAGGCTTTGTTGTATTCCTTTAAATGCGTCTTATTGCCAGTTTTGTCACATTTTCAGTTAATTCATAAAACTGCACGCTGCAGGTGGGTGTGTGCCTGATTTGTGTCTTAGTGTTAATTGAACGACGACTCCCAGCCAAGGAGTGTCATTTCCATCGCTCGGGGACATGGAACAAACACGAAAAGTTCCTTGTGTAAAAAGAGATGAGAAGACTAAGAGTTTGAAGTAGAACATACACAAGGAAAACTACACTGCTTCCTGAAACTCATCCTCATGCGTCATCCTCATCTGTTTAAAAAAGCAAAATGATGACTAGGGGAGCCTCAGTGAACATAAAGCGATGATGTAACAGTGAGAAATCAACTTAGGAGACTTTCGACATCGGGGTCTAGAAAAAGCTATATTCCGTGGCCATTTCCATGTGTTAAGGTTTGAAAAGTTAAGTCTGCAAAATTAAATGTAGATCTGTAAAAATGTAAATGTGTAAAATTAAATTCTGGAAGTCAGAAAGGCTTGGTAAATTAGGAAAAGCAAAAAAAAAATGACATGACAAAACATTCAAAATAAAATGGTTAACTTTCTTTCTGTTTTGCATGGCCTATGCATAGTGTGAGCTAAAGCCAATATTCATTCCCATTTTCTAATAATTACTGGACAGAACTTCTCCAAAACCAATATTTGCATCGCCATTTGCAGATAACGTTATATTTTCTAAGCTAAAGACATTTTCCGGTAGTTCATATCCTAAATTTTCCAGCTCACCTTATACCCTTCTATTGCTATCTTGCAAGTACGTGGCAAATGATGGGCAATTTTTTCTTTCAACTATGCAATAAAAGACAATTTCAAATATTTTGATATTTCCGTGGTTTGATGAATCATTGGTTAACAAATAGAATTATAGCCTTTGTAATGAAATTGTCATTTTCTCAATGAAAAAAAAACAGCATTGCCAAGCAGAGGAAGCTGCTCCTCTATATGTCAGACATGGAGAAATTTAACTCTTAGAGCTGATTCCCCGTGCTGTGGCATCACTGAGATTCACACTGCCACTAACTGTGCCAATGTCACCTGCATCGCTGCCCTGCGAAGAGCAGGAGAGGGAAGAAGCTCCGGAGAGAGAAGCCATCACCATATTTAAACAAGTGCAGACTGTTGCTGGGGTTTTGTACAGGTTCTTTGCTGTCTCAGCTAAAACCTGGTGTGTTATCAGCACTGACTTGGTCACAAACTCAAAACATGGCCCCATGCGAGCTGTTATTAAAGAAAGTTAACTCTAGCCCAGCGAAACCCAGGACACATATCCTGGGATGACTAGTTTGGCCACCGTGGAAGAGAGAAGAAGCTTCTTCATATGTTTTGTGCATTAAAGAGATATTTTCACAAGGCTCAGACTGATGGTGAAGCCAACCCTGCGCTAGGCTTGCCCTGTAGCTCAGGAGGGAGTCTGGGCCAGACACAGAAAGCCCATTCCATGAAGGACATGGAGAAAGTTCATCCCATGAAGGACATGGAGAAAGTTCATCCCATGAAGGACATGGAGAAAGTTCATCCCATGAAGGACATGGAGAAA
>NW_009733400.1:57184-77232 GCF_000703405.1 Apaloderma vittatum
TCCCATGAGGGACATGGAGAAAGTCCATCCCATGAAGGACATGGAGAAAGTCCATCCCATGAGGGACATGGAGAAAGTCCATCCCATGAAGGACATGGAGAAAGTCCATCCCATGAAGGACATGGAGAAAGTCCATCCCATGAAGGACATGGAGAAAGTCCATCCCATGAAGGACATGGAGAAAGTCCATCCCATGAGGGACATGGAGAAAGTCCATCCCATGAAGGACATGGAGAAAGCTCATCCCATGAGGGACGTGCAGAGTTGTCAGTGCGACGAGATACTCCACGTGGGCCCCATGCCCGCTGAGGTCCACAGGTGTGGTTTTCCGTGGGTTTCTGTGCTGTCAGTATTATTGAAGTGTCCGGGAAGATCCTCCTGCTGAGTCCTGAGGTTCAGACTGGACCCCCTTGCTTTCTACACTTCCTCATGGAGAGGAGTCCAAGTGTGTCTGGATCCAGTCTGAGCTCCCAAATGTAAAGGGTTAGGTTGGACCCTGGGTTCTGCCCCAAAGTCAGTTTATTTCAGCTCAAGCTGAGACACTGAAAAAACAAATCCCTGGGCAATTACACTCTTACAATACGAGTTCACCTCTCCTCAAATGATGATTCTGTCCAATAGCAGTATTTGGGTCTGGGGTCTTCTTGTTCCTCATTGGATCCTTTCTTTTTCTCCAGGTGGGCATTCTTTTCTTTACCTTGAGGATGCAGCTTCTGTTGATCTTATCTTTCTCAGTTAGCATTATTTTCCATCTTTCTTCAGCCTAAGCTAATCAGTACTTAGGTAGAAATCCACAGTCTGGGCCTAAGGCCTCAGTAAATCTGGCTACTCATGCTAAACAATGTCACCCAAGACTCATTGCAACTCATTGTAATTTTAAGCAATGCCACAATTAATTCTAATACTCTACAAGTAAATGGTTTGAATCTCCAAAAGCCAGTGCGGCCAGATGTGTGACCACATCTGCACTGCAGCAGCCACCACGAGGCACACGGAGCTCTGGCATTTCATGACGGCTGAGCTCTGGTTGGCAGCACCTCCTTCTCCAGCCAGGACATTTTGCATCTCACAGGGCTGCATGCACTTACTGTGCCATGGCCTTGGCTCCCTGTCTCACAGTGATGTCCTGAGAACACTTCCAGACCTCTAGGAAGGGCTGGAGCTCTTAACCAGGGATTAACATGAGAGGTTTGCAGCTGAAGCCCTTGAAGCAGAAGAATCTTCCAGCATCTACAGAGGCAACTGGCTCTGATACACAACCACTTTGGCTTCCCAAGGGGAAGGTAGCGGCTTAGAGTTCATTTCTGTTTGTCACAAGTGGGCAGGTCTCCTCAAACAAGTCCACTGAGGTGCTGGCTTTCTGGAACAGGACCTGCTGGGTGGCACAGAGCATCTCCATGTGAGTCTTTACTGTGCAAATGTCTCCCTGAAGGTACCTGCCTTGTGGCCTTGACAGTTCCCTTAGTCAGACACCCATTCATGAGCATCCTGCCCTCACTCTGACACATGGATGCGCTTTAGACACATTTAAAATCATCATGTCCCACAGAGGCCCGAAGGGTTTATCATCAGCTTGTCAACACACAATTCCATCCTGCCATAGATGTGCCCTTTGCAAACAGACTGGGGAGGAAGAGCTGAGTCACCTCCCATTCACGCTCATTCAAATACCAAAACGTTTGTGAAAGATCTACAGAGCTGTCTGTCAGATAAACATTTTGGTGGGAGCAAAACTTAAGGGGTAGGTGGCATTTGTCCCACCTGACTAGTGATCATGCAGTTTGGAGTTTGGGTCCTTTCCAGAGCCACCCTGCTGTGGGGTGGACCAGTGATGTGACCCCAGCCTGTGCTTTTCTCTGCAGAGGGGTGAGTATGAGAGCAGCTCTCAATTTCCCTTTCTTCTGCCAGGGCAGCTGTAAGCCCCACAAAGGAACAGCACAGCGTGGACTTCAAAATTGAGTCATTACGAGCTGGTAAGAAAGAAGATAAAGTCTACACGATGCCAAAAATATCAGTCTTGCAGCAGCGCTTCCTCATCAAACATCACGAGAAAGTGAGACGTTTTTACACCTTCCATGTTAGAGCGTTTTGCACTCAGTGCCCCTTCCAGAAGTTGTTTACCCCTGTCTGTACTTTGGGGGGATGAGTCAGGATGCAGGGATGTCTAGGAGCCAGACATGGTCCTCCCCAGGTCAGCTCCAGTTCCCCCAGCATCATCCCTGTCCATGGATCTCCCTGCACCCTCCCAGCAGCTTTGGGTGGCATCAGCACAGGGTTGGGCAGCTACAGCCCTGCATGGTCTCGGACCAGTGTGGGTGGTTGTGGGAAGAAAAGCTGCAAGGTGTCAGACATTCTCAACATGAAGGGGTTAATAGAGGGTCTTCAAGTATCAGGGAAGCAAAATGAGGCTAAAATGAACATCAAGCCATTGCTGCTGAGATCAGTTCCGAGTGAGCAGGTGCTCCCAGGGTGTCTGAGATGCCCTTGGTTGGTTCAGACTGACTGCCCTGTCTCCTCAACCTCCTCAGCAGCTTCAGCCTCCAGATGAGGGAGCAAGGGCTGCCAGAAGCACCAGCCCCTTGGTCAGAAACACCTCAGGTGAGGAGCAAACCCATCTGCTGCAGGGGCAGGTGAGTCCTAGTGACTGGGAGGAGAGAAAATGTCCCAAGATGAAGAAGGCACAGCTCAGAGATGAAGAGGACACAGCTCAGAGATGAAGAGGACACAGGTCAGAGATGAAGATGCTGTCTGGCAAGGACGTGGAGCTGTTCTCCAAGGTTTGAATAGCCTGTGCTGCATCTGTAGAAGTGCTTCCAGCTCACCTTCCCAACAGCTCTGCTCTGTGGACACAGCTTCTTCAAGGTTGAACTTCTTTTCCAGGAAAAACCTCCACTGTGCAGAGACATCATTGGAAGCATCCTGGACAATACCCCTAGAACTGGTCTCCAACTTTACCGAGGAAAATACTGCTACATTGAATTCGGCAGCCCTGCTGGGACACCTCCATCAGGGGTGTATTCAGGAACGTGAGAGCAATCCCAGGCTGGAGCTAACGGCAGCAATGCCACAAGCCAGGGCTGACTGGAAGCTCCCTACATGGCCCACAGGAGAGAGCACGTCCCACCAGAGCAAATGGACGTGCTGATGGACCCAAAGCCACAGCAATAGTGTCTCCCATCCTGGAAGCTCATGAGGATGTTTTTAATGACTCAGGTGGGCTTTTCTTTATGGTGGCCTGTCACCTGAGAGATGAGATTTCTCCTCCCACACTACTCCAGTACTACAACCTGTCGTGTTTTCTTGGTTGCCTTTGAGTACTGGCGTGATGAAGAGACTCAGTGTCCTCGGTGACTGATGAGGAGGTCCCTGGGAGAAGATGCAGCTCAATGGCTCCTGGGAGGAGCAAAAAGCATCAAGGGTGTAACAGCCACTTGAACCCTTTTAAGCCTCCTCCGTGAATCGTTGCCAGTAGTCTTAGGCTTAGATCCCAGGCAATCAGGCTGACACAAACGATAGACTATTTTGCAGAATATAAATGGTGCGAGAAAAGCAAAGGCTGAGAACCAGTACACAGAGCCAGGTTTCCAGCAACTGTACACCTGTGAATCGCGTGTGATTTCTGTCACTGTTGGATGTGGCCCACGACTCTGAAGTTACGGAAGAGAACATAAAATGAACAGAAAGAAAACAAGATCTGAAATAAATGAGGTGAGAAGGGAATGTGAGTGTGTGCCAGCAGACAGAGCAACGTTTGCTTTTCACATAACACGTGATATGCAAAAAAGTCTAAGAAGAGTAGAGGCTGGTAGGTGGGCTCATTAACCAAGTAATTAAAATAGAAGCAAAAATGGAAGAAAGAGAACAATGGGAAGTTCTGAAAGACAAGGATACTGAATAACAGCAAAGAAAAAGGGAGCTTTCTTCAAATGCCACAGAAAGGCGGTTCACTTCTGAAGGGCAAACACAGACCCCCAGAGTTGATGAGTCTCTGCATCAAACTGCACCATCAGCTGGATTCAGAGAGGAACTGAGGGGGAGGCTGGATTAATCTAAAAGTTTCTGCAGTCAAAACACGACACAAATATTAAACTCAGGGAGCACCAAGAAAATGTGAGCCCCCACCTGTGCCCTGTGATTTCTCTTCAGGCACTTGATGCTTTGCTTATGATTTGGATCCTGTCAATATCTGGAATCAAGAAGAGAAAAGCACCACCTGGGATCGTACAAGCCATGGGAACTTGCAGGATTGGTCAAACACCACGGACACCGTCCTCAAGGACACCATGGCCTTGCCACCTCATCACTCCCCTCGCTCCTAAAGAGACTTTATAGTGGAGAGGTCCTCCCTGAAAGCCACCCGACTATTCCTCTCCCCGGATGCACCTGGTTAGAGGGCCTGGCTTTTCTCTCCTTTGTTGTATTTTTAGTTTAGTGAAGCTAACATTAATTTCACTCACACCAGCTCAATATAAATATGGCTCCATCAGCCTTAATGGGTTGGCTTTAGGTTTACAGCAAGGCAAAGGGCAGCAGGATCTGTTTCTTTCCTTAATTATTGTTTTTCCTCTCTCCACTTTTAACTGTATCCCACTGATTGAGGAAGAAGAGGAAAATCGTGTCATTCTGGCCTAACGAAATTATCCCAAACTCCAGCCCCCTCCAGGTTCTTCCTTTTCAACCAGTGCTGAAGAAGAAACCTCTGCCCATGTTCCAAGAACACACCAGCCCTGCCGGTTGGAGCCCAGGTCAGCTGCAGATTGGAAGCCCATCCAGCATGTTTGCACTGGGTGCACTGAGCATGGCATCACAGCTCTCCTGCAGAGCCAGTGTGTGTCTGCCCTGAGGATGTACAGATCATAGAAGAGCACAGAATCATAGAATGTTTTGACCTTTAAAGGTTACCTAGTCCAACCCCCTGCCACGAGCAGGAGTGTATTCCACTAGATCATGTTGCTCAGAGCCCCATCCGACCTGATCTTGAATGTCTCCGGGGATGAGGCACCTATGACCCTCTCCAGGCAGCCTGTGCCAGGGTTTCACCCCCCTCACTATAAAAAACATGAGCAAAGGGACCTTGCACACATCCTGCCTATGGACAGAGCCATGGACTTGCCTCGTCTGCCTCCAGGAATCTGTCCGAGGGGAGCCCAGAGCTGAGTGATGATGGCTATTCGGTGTAGATCTGCCTTGGAGATTCACGTTATTTCTGCAGAGCACATCCATGACCCGAATGCAGCTGAGGCACGCCAGGTCCCACCGTCACACAAGACACCGTGGTGATGTGGGGACACACGGTAGCCCCGTGGGCCAGCAGCACAGCCTGCCCTGCAGCCCCCCTGGGTGGGAGCACGTCGCCTCACCCACCCATGTGCCGTGCAGGGCAAGAGCCTGGTGCAAACTCAAACATCATCGTCGCTTAACCAAGCTCCCTGCTCACCCAGTTCGCTCCATCCCCCACGATGCTCCGGCAGCATCTCTCCATCCTCTCCCCGCTCGGAGGAGCGCGTTCCTGCAGATTGCTTTGTAGTAATTAGCACATTGGTGGGGCTGGGAGTGCAAAGCGGGGAAGTGGAACAGGAGGAGAAGCTAACGAGGTCAGAAGACAGCATGTGGCATCCCCTCGAGGAGAGGGAAGAGGATTCAAAACCTGCTGCAATCAAAGAAGCACCTGCCCGGGATGAATCCCCGGGGCCAGGAGAGCAAAGGAAGAGGGAGAGGATTTCTTGCTGTAACAAACGGCGGCAAGTCTTTCTCTCCCATTTGTTTCAGAGACTAATTAGGTCAATGTTGCCCTTGTAGACTCAGCCCGGAAACCTGAGGTCTGCCCGTGCTCCAGATCGCAGGGTCCTGGCAGACGGGGAGGAAGCAGGCTGGACTGCAGGACTTGGACAGGCAGTTCATGGCTTTGTCCGTGGTGCTGGGTGCTCTCTGCCCTTTGATAATCGTTTGATTTAAATGGCTTTTCTCCCCCAGCCTCATGGCAGAACGACGCCAGCACTTCCTCAGCCTGACAGCGGCAAACTGGCTGGAAGGTAAAACAGATACGACTTTGTTTAGATGTGTTGGGGGAGATGGTTTACGTGTGGACTCTGTAGAGTAGGGTTATAGGCTGGACTTCATCATCCCATCATCTTTTCCACCCTGAAAGTGTCTATGATTCCATGATTCCATGACTTTGAAGCCCCACATCGCAGGCACTCACAGGGGTAACTCAGCCTGCACCTATCAGGATCTCCTTTTCCCACGTGGCTGCCAGTGGTATCCAGAGCTCACAAGGCTGTTTTAAGCCACAGAATCTTTCATCTGTGAGTTTTTCATTGATCTGCATTTCTTTCATAGCACGGATATTCTGGGAAAGTTCTCAGGGTTCATCTCTAAAAAACTGAACTTCTGAGGCATTTCGCTTCTGTGTCTGCTCGTGGTTGTGAAACACTGAGCTGCAGAGTAAGAGTGTGACAAGAAATGAGGCAGAACCAGGAGAGGCCAGAAAGGGGTCAGCATGGAAGAGAGAGCAAAAGATTCTTCACCACTCACTAACACTGGTCCAGAGGTCTTCTGCAGAAAAAAAGAAAAAAGATAAAATCAAGATATGTTATATCCTGAACATGGTTCATATTTGTACTTGACAGCGATATACAAATGTAACCCTTAAATCCTCAGGTACCAGGGCACGAAGCAGCTTGCAAAGGGAAGAAGAGAAGAAATTCTTTCTTATGGCAATTGCTGACCACTGTGAAATCCTTCCTGGCACATCTGGATCACAGTGGAGAGCAAAGCTTGTCAGTCACTGGACACATTTGATAAAATCTTTTGGTCACTACATCTGTAATAGCATCATATCACATGACTGGTTTGGCAGCAGCTCTCAGATCTGTTGTGGTGAGGGACAAGTTCATCCCAGACAGGCAGCCCTGAGCAGTCCCATTTAGAAGGCTCTAAGACCCAGCACAACCCTGCTTTCATGGGGGAAAAAGGAACTGAATGCTGATACCACAAAGGTAAATCCCCTCAGGGATCAAATCCCAGTTGTCCGTCCCCTCCCCATGCCCCTCTCACTCACACACACCTGTCCTCTCCTCCTCTCTCAGCAGATGCTGGTAAAGTGGGTCACCTTGTGCCGCCAGAAAGGTCCTCCTGTGTGACAGCTATTCCTGTAGAAACACATCAGCGCTTCAGCATCTCCCGTGCTATGTTTGCTCTGTTCTTATCTCTTGCTTTATCAGGTCATCCTCTGTGGCAAGAGGCTCACTCCCTGATCCAGCTTACCAAGTGCCATCGCAGCATCTCCTTGAAAACGACATCCTGGGAAGCTGGCAACATCCCTTTGGCTTTTCCAGATCAAAGGTGCTTGCTTTGGAAATCAGAAGCTGGTTTTCTTCCCAGCCAGCTTGGCTGTGTCAGCTTGTGTTGGTGAGAAACAGAGCCCAGGTCCTGCCAAAGCTTGCAGGGGTCAAGGTACGAGGCCTGTGGCTCGCACCTGGTGCTGTTGCCCCAGAACACGGGCAGGCCGACTGCTCTTTGAGAAGCAGCGCGTGTCCTCTTGGCATCTCTGTCACCCTGAAGTGATGGCAGGTGGCACCATAATGCAATGTCTTCTCTGCCATCCCTCTCCTCCAGGACAATTTCATGCACAGTTCTGCTCCAGGGCTAATGCAACAGCATCTGACTCCTTCCATGAGAAGGGAGGGGTGAGAGAGTGGAGGAAGGACTTGCCCTTCACCAGAGAGTCCTTTCTTCCCTGGGCTCTTCATTTTCACTCCCTTTCTCTCTGGGCCTTGGAATCCTGCATTTCTTCCCCCCTGGGCTGCCAGTGGGCAGTGGCGATGAGGAGGCAGGTTCCTCCCTGACAGCCCGCAGGACTCGGCTCCAGGCTGAAGAAGAGTGTGTTGGAGCCTTGCTGCCCCATCTTGTCCCCACGGCTGCAGGGCAAGTCCAGTTCCCTCCTGGTCAGAGGCAGGATGCCTGTGGGAAAGGCTGGCTCCTTGGGCACTCGTGCTCCCCTCTTTGCTCCAGGCAGGACCCACAGATCTCACTTCCAGCAACATCCAGAGAGTCACCCTGTGTGGAGCATCCCCTTCCCCATCTACCTCTCCACTGCAAGAAATCCTGTCTCCACCTCCTCTCCACCCTTCCCTCCTCTTTGCTCCTGCCCCAGCGTGGGACAAGTCGAAAACCCCACCGGAGCCCAATGAGAGGGTTGCTGATCTCTCCAGCACAGACCAATCTGGCCTTGACTTACCAGCAAGGAGCCCTGCAGCACCCCATCACCAGTGGGCTGTGCTGGCAGGGAGTCAGCACCAACACGGATTAACCCCTCGGGAGCTGGAGAGAGAAACGGCTGTGGCTGCTACCAGCTTCTGTCTTGGGCTACTAGTCGTAATCACCACAGTCTCACGAGTATTGTTGTTTTGAAAAAAGCCAGGCTTAATTTGA
The DNA here is from genome assembly GCF_000703405.1 of Apaloderma vittatum. NCBI lineage: Eukaryota > Metazoa > Chordata > Aves > Trogoniformes > Trogonidae > Apaloderma > Apaloderma vittatum. The sequence continues at coordinate 65,618 of NW_009733400.1, forward strand.
TGGCAAAGTGCCTGCAAAAGTTGAGGAAAAAAATTTTGTCACTGCTTTTGGAGGCTGGCTTATTAAAAATAAATCCTGGTCTAAAATATAGATGCTGTTGCTCTAGTCTGTAGTGCAAAAATTATTTTTATTGTGCTGTAGAGACTTCAGTATTCTTAAACGTCCTTGGAAACTTGCATGTCAGCTGCATGGAGAAAACAGATCATAATTATGCTGTTACACAGCTTTTGCTATGGACAGTTTGGGGCCAAACCTCCCCACCTTGGTCCACGAGTGCTTCTCCCCAGGAATCCCATGAGGAGAATCACAGGCAGAGCAGCTGCTGGATGCACTGACAGAGTGAGATAACACTGCTGAGGGAGCCAGAGAGCCTTATTCTGCTGAGCAGTAACTGTGAATAACAGCTTAAAACTTTGATTTCATAAAAGTTTTGCTCACATGATGCTGGAAGGGACAACACAAACTTTGCTGCTGTCTCATTTTTCCAGATCCTTTGGCAGGAAAGCTTACAAGCTGCGCCCTCGCCTCCCGCTCCACATGCTCATTAACAGGACGAGCCCGTGGGGTCACCCCATCCCAACAGTTGTCCTGCTGTCTGCACAGCTCAGTGGCTCCGTACGGGGCTGACTCCCAGATTTAGCTGCACCATGGCCGAGGCTCTGGATGGAAGGAAGGATTGATCCTTCAAGATCCGCGAACATCACCTGCGGCAGCTGCCCGTCTGGAGGGCCGGCATCACCTGCGGCAGCTGCCAGTCGGGAGGTCAGGTCGCCTCTCTGCTGCTTCCCTGTGCAGGTCACACCTCCGCAACCACTGTCAGGGCGGCAGAGGTGGGATTTCTAGGGAGAGTTCGTATCTCCAAATAAACAGGGGCACGCGACGGGAGAAAAGCCGAGTGGTTGTTGTAACAAAGCTGTCACAAGTCTCCCTAGAGCATCGCAAGACGCAACGAGGCAGAGGGAAGAGGAGGGTCTCCCCCACCCCCAGCGTGTTGAAGCTCACGCGCAAGCAAGGGGTCCATGCTTGGGCCAAGGCTGAGATCCAAGCCCCCAGGTAACGAGCTCTCCATTTCACAAGTACTGAAACATCTCCAGGCACAGACTCGGGACTCCAATACGGTTGTTTCAAATCTCATCCACTCACCCATGGCTGCTTTTCATCTGGTGATGGTTTGTTTAACCTGTCCCTAGGAAGTGACCCATGAGGATCCTGGCAGTGTTTATGCTACCGCTGATTAGCAAATAGCCGTGTGACCCACTGGGAAAATCTAAGTCAAGTCCTTGTCTAGCTGCTGACCCATGTAAACATGAAGAATTACTCCTTTGGCTGGAGTGATGCAGGTCTGAGGTCAGAGGATTAAGCTACAGGGAGCGAGGGCTGCTTCACTGCTCAGTGACAGCATCTGCACAGGGGTTTGGAGACTTCCACTGATGGGCACTACCTTCCCCCTCTGCCTAACTCAGCTTTCCCAGCCCTCGGGAAACAAGCCCAGAGCATCCCTCTGTTTGATCTGCTCACCTCATGGGCCTGGGAAACCAGCAAAGAGTGCAAAGAAAACAAAAAGAGATCAGAGAAGCAGGGTGAGAAAGCAAACACAAAGGGACGAGAGGGGCTCTGTATGCCCCAGGTGGGACAAGACTGCTTTCCATAAATGCCACTTTGGAAGTGAACCAAAACAAGGACAAACAGAGGCTTCTCCCACCCCCAGCCCCTGTCCTGCAGCAGCTGTAGTCACTGGATCAGACGTGAGCATGGTGGGATCACTCGGGGCAGAAACAGAGAATCACCAGCTGATTCGATGAACCCGGTGTGAGAATTCTGCTTTCTCCACACAGCCAAGACCACAAGCCCTGAGTCCACCCAAGGTTTCCACTCAGGTCTCTTGAATGCTTACTTCCACCAAGTTTTCAGCTGTGCCTCTGGCTGTACCTTCCATCCTTTGCACGCTTGGAAGCAATTATCCCATCAAACTGGCACTCGTGGTTACTCGTGGTGCCCAGCCAAGTATCAGAGCTGCACACGTGAAATGACACCTCTCAAAGGGGATGTTGCATCGAGGACACAAAAACAAACAGTCCCTGCTCTTGCTGCCTCTGCTCCAGTTATTGCACTGGAGAGGCACAGGAGAAAGGAGAGCATCTCCTCTGGTGTTTGCAGCAAAGGGGTGAGCGGGGCAGGGGAAGGGCCAGGGTGATACAAACTGTGTGGATACAGACCTGGAGGAGAGGGACAGCAGATAAAGCCCTGGGTCACGCCTGCACTGATGGCAGGTGTGCACTCTTCAGGATCCCTTGGATCTTTATGGGATCCAACGTGGCTGCGGAGTCTCAGCTAGTCTCCATCCCTCTGTCCAGAGGGGGTTCTGGTGCCTCCTCCCAGAGACAGTTTTGGTAACACTGAGCTCTAACACAGAGTCCCCTGCCCGGGGGAGCCATCAACTTGATTTACACTAATCAGCACTTCTAGGGTTATATGAAAGGGGAGAGAAGGGTACAGAACAGAGGCTGAGAGGCTGAAATGAATGTGTTCTGAAGAAATCTCCTCACTTCCCCATGACTGCCTCTGGAAGTGCAGAGCAGCCCGCTGCTGTGACACAACTGCTCCTGGCACAGTGCCTCAGACAAAGAGGAGGATAATCAATAATAGATAGCTGTCCTGAAATAGCAGTTTTGTCTTGATCTCCAAGCTCCCTAACAAAGGGAGCTCCCATTTCCCAGGGCAACATGTAATCCCGAGTGTCTGTAACAGAGCTGGGAGGAGCACACACCATCCTGGGCAGCAGCTCCGGGTCCTGCTTGTTGTGGCTCTGCTGTGGTCCTCCCGCCTTCTCCTCTGAACCTCCAACTACCCCCATATCCAGGGAACAATTAGTAACACGCACTTTCCTTCATCCCACTCTCACCTGCATTGTAAGCTGATAACCCACAAGTGTCTCTTACGTAGTGGAAACCCATCCTTATCTGCTCCACTGGCTTCATCTGATACCCGCTGCCTTACCTTGGCTCAGTGGCAGGAGTCGAGAGCAGACCAACCTCTTCAAGGAGATGGTTTCCCAGTTTTTGCTGATCTGGGTCACTCATAAATTTACACACGAGTTAAAAGCTGTCAGCTGTTTTGCCTGATAATTGCATGCACGTGGGATTTGTTTCAGTTCAAGAGAAAGTAGCAATTTCTTTGACTAAAAGTTGTTTAGAAAAACTGTGGCTTATAGAAATTAGTCTTGCAACACTCCCAGCTCTGACTGCTCTGAGACCTGCTTTCTGCCTTAGTACCACATCTCTTTGTTATTCACCTAAGCACTCCAGAGTTAATTGCAGAGCTCACACTTTTTCTTGGCTAGCTAGCTTCCTGCTGTTTCATGATTCATTACTTGTAAATGAGTCCCTGCGGTTCCCCGCAAAGCTGATTCCCAGCTACACAAAAATCCTCAGATCTGTCCTTTGGCTGAGCTTTCGCTGCTGACGCGTGAGCTCGCTGCTGGGGAAACCGTCGCTGAGTTACAGGTAGTAGCTGCGAGCTGAAGAATTGCTTCATCTTCTCGAAAAAGGGACTTTTTTCTCTTTTTTTTTGGAGGTCCCAAAGTTTTTATTGACTTTGAGACTGTGAAGTGAGTTCCCCGCTGCACAACAGCTCCAGCGCAGGACCACAGGTCAGCTCCAGATGGGGACCAAGACCTACAGACAGGCAGGACAACTGCACTTCACCGTGATCTCTGCAGCCCCCTACTTGTGTCCAGTGCAGATCCTGGCCCAGAGCAGTTCCGCTCAACCAAAACACCACCAGTGCCCGGGGACATCCTGGTGGTGCCTCTGGGAACAGTCATCTAAGACGGCAACTAAAGCATCACTTCCCACCTAGAGCAATGATTTGCTATCACCTGACTGAGAATAACCACTCCAGACTGAAAAGTTTAATTTTGTTGCAGTTTACAAGGAAACTCCCAAATTTCAGACCGTTTTTCCTGGAACAGATACAGCACTGGCTCCGGGGCTATGTGTGTGGCAAGCTCCTGCCACCTGGCACAGCAGAGCAGGCTGCAACAGGGAAGGGCACCAAGAGTCGGCTTCTTCTGACCCGTCACCACAGCCTGGGTGGGAAACGCCTCACCAGGATTTGTGTTGCTCATGCATGGCAGGACAGGCACAGCCTACACCATGTGCCCCAAACTCCTGTCCTGGGGACCCGTGTGGCTGTGGGAAGGTCTGAGACCATCGCTGCCGCTGGTCTCTAGGGCTCAATCCCAGGACACAGCCCTCCCTCCTGACACCTTTTTCCCTGCTCCTAGGGAGGACATTGCTATGTCAAGAGCTGCTCTCAGGACGAACCTCTTCAGCTGTGACAGTGGCTGGTGTCCTGTTCCCCTCAGAGTACCACAGTTCAATTTTCTGGAGCATGAGGCAGCTAAAGTAAGGAGCACATAGTCTTCATGGCAATTTCTAACACTGCTGAGAAATCATACACGAGACCAGCACAAAGCAGGACTCCTCAGATCAGCTACCCCAGGGCTCATCTTTCAGTTTGAGGCACAAACGAAGAGCAAATAACCTTATGAAAGGCCCTTACAAGCACTGAGTGTGGGACATGCCCAGCGCTGGCAGGGCACCCCCTGAGCCAGGCGCCAGGAGCGTGAAGGCAGGACAGGACCTGCCTCAGGAAGGTGAGGACTGACCTGTGCAAGCACTTAGGAAATGGCTGAATCCTTCCAGAAGAGCATTTGCGATTTCAGGGCAAGCATTCAGCAAGCGTGGTGTGGGCCTACAGCCTTCACAATCAGGACTACGTTGCCCACAGGGTGTGAGCCCCCCCGGCAGCCCGGAGTTAGGAGTCACTCAAGCTAATGGGTGGACAGATGGAGACTCACATGCTCCCAGGCCTGGTACCTGCATTTGTGCTAAAACTTGCCCAAATTGACTGATTTCTGATTCCAGACAGAGGCTCTCAGCTGCACTAATACAAAGGCCGTAACTGCCACCATGCCAGGATGCCAACAGAGCGCCTGCCGGGCGTGCCGTCACCACTGGCTGCCATGGGTGGGACTGTAGGGACTTCGAGTGGGACTTTGTAGTGGAATTCTGAGAGCTCCTGGATGGAAGAGGAGGAGCAATGTGTGTTTTCACCAGAACGTGTTGCAAACTAGGAGCAACCTTCTCCCAGCTGCCCCTCACTAATTCATCGCCTCCCTGCAACAGGTCTGATTGAGGGTCAGTCAGGTACGTGCAGCCCAACTTGGGCAGTCATTTGGGGGATCGTCCTTCTTCTTGGGGGAGCATTTTAAACTGCCTAACGAGTGGGTGTGCACAACTCTGATGGCAAATACCACAGGAATGGACCGTTTAAGCAATCACTTCACCAGGACCGATATTGGGTGACTCGGCTCTCTACCCTCACAGCCATGCCCTGTTCCTAGATGGGTGTGCACAAACCTTCCCCCGCTGGAGTGGTCCCAGGCAGCAGGCTGGCATGGCAGGAATCTTCAATTCTGGAGGAGCATCCTTCCCTTTTGTAGTCAGATAATGACAATGATTTCATTTTTGCTTCACTTTCTTCCTTGCCACCAACATTTCTTTTGTCCCTTTCTCCCTTTACAAATGTTAATTTCCATCTTTGTCTCAGCCGTAGCTGTTTCAGTGCATTGTCTTTTGCCAGCTGAAATGAAATCCTCCTCGATAGACAGATCTTAGAAAATTAACATTATGCCGCAATTTGGAACAAGTGCAGCTGAAGCAGCTGCTCAGCTGGAGAGAGAGAGAGAGAGAAAAGAATGGGACCGTTTGTTTGAAAAGCACCTCCAATCCAGAAAAGCTTTACAAACTTGGGGCCATGCACTGCCTGTATTCATCAGAGTGGTGTTACTTTACCACCTGAAGACGGAAGAAATACCCAGGGACAGAGAGTTAGGCAGGTTTTTACATTCCTGTTGACGTTGCATCAGCTGGGGCAAGAAGAGGACTGGGAACTATGAGCCAGTCAGTCTCACGTCAGTGCCTAGATAGGTCATGGAGCATCTCCTCTTGGAGTCCTTAGCCAAACCTGTGAAGGATGCAGGAGCAACCAGAAAGTGAGAATGGTTTTCCAAGGCCAAATCTTGCCCAGGCAACCTCGTTGCTTTCTACAACAGGACAGGCTGGGCAAGCCGGTTGGAAAGTGGCCAGACCACTGAATGCAACAGTCCCCAGCAACAGACTGGCAGCTGGCTGGTGGGCAATAATGAGTGTGTGTCCCCAGGGTCATACTGGGGTTCATATCATCCAACATCTGGACAATGACAGAGAGCTCACCGTCAGCAAACACACGATATAAAATTAGAGGGAGTGGCTGTTGTGTCACATGAGATGACATCAATCCATAGAGACCCTGGAAACTAGATCTTGGGAGTGGGTCAGCCTCACGAGTTCACTAAGGAGAGATGCAGAAGTCCTACCTTGGGGCAGAATAGTCACATGCATTGGTCTAGTCTGGACCCAGCTGGCTGAGCCTGGTGTTACAGTGGGCATGAGGTTCAGTGTGAGCCCATACAAGTGCACTCTCACTGCAGGCAAGGAACTGTGGTACCACCCTGGTGGCAACAAGGCCAGCACATCAGTTGGAGCCCAGTCACCAGCCCCTTCCTCAGCCCTAGCTGGCTGAGCCTGGTGTTACAGTGGGCACGAGGTTCAGTGTGAGCCCATTCAAGTGCACTCTCACTGCAGTCAAGGAACCGTGGTACCACCTTGGTGGCAACAAGGCCAGCACATCAGCTGGAGCCCAGTCACCAGCCCCTTCCTCAGCCCTGCTGAAGCCATGCCTGAAACACTGCGTCTGGCATGGGACTCCCACATCGACAAGGTTGTGGGGGAAACCAGAGAGGGTAAAGGGAGACCAGGATGATGAGGGGCCTGGGACAGATGACCAGCAAGGAGAGGCCAAGGGGGCTGGGCCACATTAGTCCAGCAGAGAGGCTCGGGGACAATCTGAAGGCACACTGGAGGTACTTGAACTGCAGTTAGAAAACCAACAGAGCCCCAGTCTTTTTGCTGGTGGCACATGATGTTGCAAGGGGCAACAGGAAAACCACCAGGTAGCATCCAGCTGAAGCTGCTGAGGATCCGTAGCTACATGCTGGAATCTGTCTAACTCACACCATTGTAGGAACACTTGGTTTTTGAAACCATGTGGCTTGCTGCTGGATTCTTTGATGTCTTACATAGTACGATTGTGAAATTTTGACCACGGCTGGAGCATTCACAACATAAGCCTGAATTCTCTTGCATGTCATCACTTGTCTCACTTCCTTCCAGAGGAAATATTCTGCTTAGTTTAACTTCTTGACTGAAGTGGTGAGAAAGTCATAGCTACCAGAGAAAGCCAATACTAAAGAGATTAGTCTTAGGACTTTCCTGAACTAAGAACTGTGGGAGGCTGAAGCATTCTGGAGTTGTCTGTCTTTAAACAATTTCATGGGCATCCTCTGTTCTTTGCTGTGGGAGTGATGGTCTTGGGATGAACTTTTAGTTAGACCCAGCACAACTCCATAGGTCTGCGCACACCTCCATGGGTGTAACAAAGCACCTGCTCTGTCAGGGACTGCAGGCAGAGAGCTCCTGTGCATCTCAGAGGTGCCATAAATCCAGACTTGCTCACAGGTCTGGGATCACTGGTCTCTTCCTTGGCTGTCCACTCTCTGCCACATATGGGCACCTGTGCACATTTTGTTGATCTTGTAGCTGACCGGACTCTGAGCAGGAGGTTGAACTAGAGACCTCCTGATAGCATCTCATAGAATTATAGAATGGCCCGGGTTGGAAGGGACCTTAGAGATCATCTAATCCAACCCCCCTGTGATGAGGGAAGCCTCTCAACTAGCCCAGGTTGCTCAAGGCTCATCCAACCTGGCCTTGGACACCTCAAGGGAGGGGGCATCCACAACTTCTCTGGACAATTTGTTCCAGAGTCTTGCCACCCTCACACTGAAGAATATTTTCCTAAGATCCAAACTAAACCTATTTTACTTTAACTTAAATCCATTTCCCCTCGTCCTATCACTGGACACTCTTGTAAAAAAAGTCCCGCCCCAGCCTTCCTGTAGGTTCCCATCAGGCAGTGATAAGGTCCCCCCAGAGTCTTTGATACTGAACAATCCCAGTTCCTAATTAGCCTGTCCTCATAGCAGAGCTGCTCCAGCCCCTGGATCATCTTTGTGGCCTCTGCTGAACTCATTCCAACAGATGGGACACAGGAACTAGACACAGTATTCGAGGTGGGGTCTCACAAGAGCGGAGTAAAGGGGGAGAATCCCCTCTCTTGACCTGCTGACCACGCTTCTCTTGATCCATCCCAGGATGCAGTTGCCCTTCTGGGCTGCAGGAGCGCCCTGCTGGCTCATGTTGAGCTTCTCGTCTATCAACACCCCCAAACCCTTCTCTTCAGGGCTACTCTCAACCCACTCTGCAGCCAGCTTGTATTTGTGCCTCCCAGAGTATTTGTTTCTGCTGATGCATTCCCTCAACCTCACATAGGGACCATGTGTAATCTCCTGCCAGTAACAGCCTATGTTAATAGCAAAGCATCTGGCACAGCCTTTCGTCAATGGATCTCAAGGATTTTTATGAAGTTGCTGCCTAAAAAAAAAAAAAAAAGCTGCTTTGCCTCTGGGCAAGGCAGAGAAGGGAAGTGACACAGGGTCATCTACCAAAATGGGACAGATCCAGGTGTTCTGACTTCTGGGCCAGCGGGACCCTTGTACCCAGATCTGCATGGTGAAGAGCAGCCTGGCTCCTTGCCTCTGCTTGGAGCCTCTTTCCCTAGGAATTTATTGGTGCTTGGTGTTTGCTGGAGAGCAGAAGGCACTTTTTGTCAACTGTGTATGCAAAGATGGCTCTGTAGGAGTTCCCTTGCTACCACTAGTTCTTTAATTTATGAATACCACGTCAAGGCTTGGTATTTCTTTTCTAAAGATATAACAGTGGGCAAACCTTGAAAGCTACACAAGCAAATTTTTTATAACCATCATTAAAATTGCTGTCAGAAAGCAGTATTTATCAACCTATCTCACAGTTCATTGTGGTTACATTAAATGCATTATATATATTACAAAACTAGTTCATTACAGAGTGAAATACTGAGGTCCCAGCTTCTCTGTTTCAGTAAGTCTGGATCTGAACCTGCCGCAATTCAGTGGGATCTTTCTTACTTTATGGATCACTGATGGTCATTCCTTACTCATCTTCTCCAGGTGGCCCAAGAGCCTGAAGATCTTTCTTATCCTCTTCAATGCCTCTTTTTAAGGAGGATTCTTCCTGGTCTGCTCTAGGGTCCTTGGATTGAAGACACTCCAGGCCTTTTATAATTTTTTTGCACTTCTCTGCTTCTTTTCTAGCTCCAGGGTATCTTTCCTTGTTATTATCTGGCCACCCACAAATGTAGTGAGATAACAAAGGACCTGGTGTGTGCTACAGCTTGAAAAGCTGGTGACATCCAGGCACTCAGGGAAGAAGAGCTGTACTGAGGAGTAAGAACATAGTGATGTTCACGTACAGTCTCATGCAGTGAAGCCAGACAAGACAAGCCTAACACACAGCCAGCATCACTGGTTAGGATAGCAGAAGTGATGCACACTTGTGGTGAAGAGAAGGCAGCAACCAGTGAACATGGAAAAAAAGAGTCTGGGCCAGCAATGCCTCTTCCAGCTCCACCAGCCCAGCCCAACAGCTCCTTTTCTACCACAGCCACCTCATCATTGGGTACAAGAAGACACGTCCTGTTCCTGCAGCTCTTGCAGATGTCCCTGCCCTGAGTGCAGGGAGCACTCTGCAGCTCAGCTTGGAGCTTCTCTTGGGAACCCACAACGCTGGTGTCAAACCTTTCTTTCAAACCTTTGGATTACTGCAAATACATGTAAAAAGTGACATATTTGTTCCCTGCGAATAGATTAACTGTGTGACCTTGTTTTATGGACAACACTTTTCATAAAGTCGTGTATTTTCCACCCCAGGTGGCCAGAAATTTTTGCATTTATGTGGTAAAGCGCAGAATCTGGGTTTGAGAGCAAAGCTCCTGCATGACAAAGCTGGAAAGTACAGAGGATAAAACCTTGGAGCAAAAGATCCAGCAGCTTGTGTGTAGGGTCTGTCCTGAAAGTGTTGGGGGTGAGCTGTGAAAAGAGCAGAGTCCTGGAGCAGAGGGATGTGTAGTGATGTTTTTGTGTTTTCAGAACAAAAAGAACACATTACAACATGGTTACAAATCTATTGACATTAGTTGTAAGGGAAGAAATGAAAGAAAATATTGACAGCGACAGTCAGCCTGAAATGTCTTTCTCTCAAAATATTCAGCCATGAGGAAGGCTTGAGACCCTCTTTCCGCAAATCCGTCACCTCACCCTGTGTTTGCTGAGGATAGCTTTCCTGAGGTATGACTCCTTTTTGGAAAATTACCTTCTTGGACCCCTTCAGGGACTCCATTTGGATGCACTGCCCATCCATCAAGGCTCCATCTTTGATCTCTGCCGCTTTAATCTTTTTCCACTCAATGATGGAATCTCCCACCACACTGGAGATGGACTCCACACCTCTCGGGTGACTGACTATATCACGCCACTGGCCTACCACCCCTTGAGAAACAGCCCATCCAGCAAGTGAACGCCTACATTTCAGGAGGAAAGAGGCATCATATTTAGATTGACTTGTAAACTGGGAAACACGTCTGATACAACCAAGTGACTGAGCTTATAAGCACAGGTCTGTACTGCGATCTGACACAAAGGTATCTCTTTCTGTGATGACGTGACTGGGATGACTGATCTCAGGCTTACGTTCAGGAGGTGGTTGCTGCTGGAAGGCCGACACAATGACCTTGCTGACATTGATGAGCTGGGTAGCAGGCACACACGGCCTTGGCGTGTATGGTTTTGCCAGGCAAGAGTTGTAGAAAAGCAGGCACCCTGCCAGACATCAGACGAGTAAAGTACTACAGCAGCTCATGGTGACATATGGGAGGTGAAAAGGACAAATATGTGGACTCGGTCTAGTTAAGAGCTCAGAAAGAGCTGGGAGATAGCTGGGTTCAGATCCTTCAGAACCGCATTGCTGTCTGACCAATACAAACAAGCTGTGCTTACATCACGGCTAATCAAGGCCATCTTCTAGTCAAGTAAGGCGAGACTGGCCCACATCTCTGGGCAGCACTTTTCCCACCCTGAGGTTGCCTTTCTGCTTATGACCCCCCTTCCCAGACCCTCGACAGCAGAGAACACAAGCCAGCACATTGCCGCTGCAGCAGCGGGAGGACGGGACGGCTGAGTGTGTGGCTCTGTGCACTGGGACAAACCTCATGGGCCACTGCAGGACCAGGAAAACATGCGCCCTGCTCTCCATCTGTTTTGCTAATTGGCTGGGGGCGTGGTTCTGCAGAAAAGGACAGACACCAACAGAAGGGTCGGCTTATTTTACTGTCTATTTCAAAGTATTACAAGAGTAAGGCAGTGCAAGCTGATTATACTCTAGTTTTAAGCAGCAAGGAGAACAAGCAGGGCAATGCACCCAATCATTACTCCACAGGGTTAGCGATAGTTATTTAGAAAGATCCATCACCAATCACCCAAACATCACCATCCAGACCCGCAGTGGCTGGGGAGCCCC
>NW_009733400.1:77307-81686 GCF_000703405.1 Apaloderma vittatum
GGAGGTCTCCAAAGTCGCTACCAGAGGGTCCAGCTTTTATACTATTAAATAAAAAACCTGACATCAAATGAGGGAACATCTGGTGTTGTTTCTCCATTGCATTCCTCCCACAGCCTGGCCAGGGCTAAAGGAAGAATACAAGGGAGTCTCACGATCTCTTTCGGTCCTTTATCACATATTTCTGCCCAAACCCAGGCCCCTGGTCTCACAGTCTTGTAACATAGAATCACAGAATGGCCTAAGCTGGAAGGGACCTTAGAGATCATTTTAATCCAGCCTCCCTGTCGCCAGGGAGGCCACCTCTCAACTAGATCAGGCAGCGCATGGGGATCGAACGGGAATTGAACCCGCGACCTTAGCGTTGTTAGTGCCACACTCAACTGACTGAGCTAATCGGCCCCCTACATGCTTCTAACAAAGCAAGAGGCAGCCAGTTTCCCAGCCTTGCACCTGGTCTTTAGATAAAGATCGCTCTGCTGGTTCCCACTGCACATTTAGCGTTACAGCAAAGCTTTTACAGATTGGCATTGGAATATATACATATATGCTAAAATGGATTATCAATACATTACCTATGTGATTAATACTATATAGTGTGGGGATGTGACGTTCATCTGTAGGTCAACTTCAGTTCAGGGTCTACGATTCAGGCCCCAGCACTACACTGTCTCCCTGGATAGACCAACTTTGGATTGGCAGAAATGGAGAAAAAACTTTATAGGGCAACTAGACAGTATATAGTCTGATTGTCACCACAACAGTAGAGAGGAAGATGCACAGCTTCGGCTTTGAGACTTGGCGAGAAGTTTGGTCTCATTCTCAGTAGCCAAAAGCCAAGTGCTACATCACTCCATTAGACATCATCAAGGCCAAAATCTGAGCTGAGGCTCACAGCAAGAGCCCACAACTTTTCTTTTGAGTTTTTAATTTATCACTTTCCAGGAGGCAGAATGGTTTCGGTCATTCAAATTCATATAGCTGGGGAGGGTGTCTGAACCTGTGGCACGAGCAGTGTTCGTTCTGCCAGAAGGACAACACAGCTTTAGGTACGACGAGGCTGTCAGTAACTTGAATAATGTACTTTCTACATGGTATCAGCTTGCAGAAATCTTCATCTTAAACGTGGAGATTACCATGACAAGACCCAGTAAGTTCCAAGTACCTGCTCCTTGTGTTAGGTTCCTTGGAGTATGCTATTTATAATTTAGGAAAACAAACATTGCATTGAACAAAATTCTGCAGTTGGCTACAAAAACCTAATAAAGGGAGAAAACGCAGTCCTGCTTCGGCCCCTTTGTCCCGTGGTTATCCTATTACCTTATTCCCATTCACACCCAATTTGAATAAAATCAGAATGAGACCCCCAAAGGTTTAGAGATAATCCCAGAAAAGTTTTTGGTTTTACATGTTATAGCTCAGGAACTCAAATTTAATCAAAGTGCAGCTGCATTACATATTACATCTGCAATTCGTGGAACGAAGATAGAAATCTTGCTGGGCATTGTATCATTTTGAGAACAAAAGCTAAACATCTTCCTGGGATGCTAAGACAAACACCAGAATCAGATCTAATAAACAGCATGATCAACTGCAGCTGCAGAACTATTGAATGAAGTTGATAAAAATTGAAAAAAAAAAGACTTTTCAGCAGTTCTGCTTCCAAAGTGAACTTTCTCCCTTGAGCTGTGGGCAGCGCGACAGCAGCCAGCACTGAGGGAGTGAAAGAGCTCTCTAAGGCCTGTGAAAAGGAGACAGATCTCCAGAGTTTCCAGCAGCTACCACCCCCGGGATTTCGGAGGAGGTTGATGGAATTTAGTTGTTTACAGGACTGAGTCCAAAAGGGCTGGAGAGCTCTGACTCTGGGAAGCTGACTGACTATGTTGCGGTAACCAGCAGAATGCCTCAATTAATTCCTCAATTAGATCCTCAATTAACTTATCAGATGTAGGACAGGCTGAGCTGGACAAGGCAGTTGATGCCTCAGCAGAATCCTTTGCCAGGCTGGAAGGAATGTGGAAATCATCCAGGATTAAAATTCCTCTGGCCCATCCAGATTGCCCCTCTGCAAACACAGCAGGGCTGCAGCCCCGGGGTGATGGCAGGGACAAAAGCCCGCTCTGATCCGCTGCTGTGGCACATCTCCTGCTCACCGCTGAACTCTTAAGACCATGCTCAGCCTTATGCTAGAGAGATCAAGAGGGACAGATCAAATAAAAACGCCAACTGTTTCACCGTGGGGTGAATGTTGCTGAGCTGACATTCCCGACGTGGGTCGGGCAGTCTGCAGCCTGCTCGTTGCTCCCTCTCTCCTAAAACAAAGGTGGTGAATGGTCACCGAATCACAGAATGACCCAGATTGGAAAAGACCTTTAACGTCATTGAGTCCAACCATTAACTCAACACTGACAAGCCCTGGACTAAACCACATCCCTGAGCGCTGGGTCTCCTCGACTCTCAAATCCCTCCAGGGACGAGGACTCCACCCCTGTCCCAGGCAACCTGCTCCAGTGCCTGAACCCTTTCAGTAAAGAAATTCTTCCTAATATCCAACCTGACCCTCCTCTGGCACAACTTGAGGCCGTTTCCTCTTGTCCTATCGCTTGTTACTTGGCTGAATAGACCGACCTCATCTCTCTACAACATCCTGCCAGGGAGCTGCAGGGAGCGATGAGGTCTCTCCTCGGGCTCCTCTTCTCCAGCTGAACAGCCCCAGCTCCCCCAGCCGCTCCTCATCACACTTGTTCTCCAGACCCTTCCCCAGTGTCGTTGCCCCTCTCCGGCCCTGCGCCAGCCCCTCAATGTCCTTCCTGGAGCGAGGACCCCAAAACTTAACACAAGAGTTCGAGGTGCAGCAAATGGTGTTTCAGTGGTGGTCATTTACACCCCAAAACACCCCAGGCGTGTTCACGCAGAGCTTTCCTCTGCTCCTGACCCACTTTCTTCTACTCCCCCTGACCAAAACAAATAAATCTTGCTACCCCTGTGTACTCAGTCGGTGTGTCACCGGTCCTGCCGCTCCCAGCTGCTCTCGCAGGACGCGTGCAGAGCTGTGGGTAGCTCAGCACGCAGGTGTGGCCGGTCTTTTCACACCTCCTTTCCCTCTGAGCTCTTTATTCTTCCATGTCTTTCATAAAGTTGGCCTCTTCTCAGCAAGGATCCGCGTTTATAACCTGCTGGCACTTAACAGCCCGTCTCATCTGCACCGAGTGGGGTTTGCAGGAATGTTTAACAAAATGAGCTGGAAGCCTCAGCTTGACTGCAGCTCAGCGGGAAAGCGCACCAAAATCCTTCGACTGCACTTGAGGGTTTTCTTCTATAATGACTCACTTTGTGCGGGGAAATGTTATAAATTTAGGCAGAAATTAGTAGCACAAGTGTGTGAACGTTTCCTCATCGACAGTGAAGCAAAAACAGTATCAAAATCAGCTGTGAAGTGGCCTTTAAATGAAAAACTCATTACAGCTATATCAGCCTGGCAGAAATAGAGTGCAAGTGTGGGTTTTTTTCAAGAATGCAAATGGTTTTATTTTGGGAGTTTTGATTGAATTAGATAGAAGTTCAAATTATCCTGCAATTGAATTAACTGAAAGTCACTGTATTTCTCACACATTTCATAAAGGTGAATAATCCGATCACACAAGATTTTAAAAACTACTTACAGCAGGGTTTTGCTGCCTCTAACACTGTGTGATTTGTCCTTCTCCATGCAGTCCATTCTGAGATCCCACACTCTTTATGGGATACCAACTAACCAAGAGAGCACGTATGCACTCAGGAAGGAATTAAAATCCCTCAGCTCTTTTTGCCTCTTCAAAACTAGAAACTAAATGGCAGAGAAGGAGGAAGAGGCCACCTGCGGAGTCAGGTTCAAAGTACAGGAGTCCAAAAATTCAGTGCAGGTGAGTGAAAGATGTTTCAGACTGGCACACGTCCCTTAAATGACCGCGTCATGGAGCTGCTCTCACCCTTTGGGGTGGATATGGGGACGTCACCGATGGTGACAAGCTGTTCATGGGGGGCTTCTGCTCAGTCGCACTGTGTGTTGTACTGTTCCTGCTCTTCACGCAGCCAAAGGTTTTGCAGGGACTTAGGATTTCATTAAGAGGGTCTTCTACCTGGTGGCCCAAAGCCCATCCAGCTCCTCAAACAACCGTACCAGTTCTCCAGATGTTCTATTCCTGTCGCCTGCTGCAGTCAGAGGGGCTTGGCTGTTAGAGGCAAAGTTTTCTGTTGGATTTCCTTGACTTTGGGCACTGACCAAAAACACCCCATCTCTCAGTGTGGGACAGCAGACCTGCAGAGGGACCTGGGCAGACTGGATCGATGGGCCCAGGCAAGCTGTATGCAGTTCAGTAAAGCCAAGTGTAGGGTCCTGCATT
>NW_009733401.1:0-32138 GCF_000703405.1 Apaloderma vittatum
GGTTTTAGCTCAAACCCAGGACAAAAATGCTGCTCTACCAGTCTGTCAGAGGATGCTGCATTTCACAGGCCTTTACAGGCTGGACTTAGGGGGCCGGTTAGCTCAGTGGTTTGAGCGTGGTGCTGACAACAATGACAGCACCGAGGTCGCGGGTTCGATTACTGCTCGGTCCCCATGTGTTGCCTGGTCTAGCTGGGAGGTGGCATCCCTGCCCATGACAGGGAGGTTGGACTAGATGATCTCTAAGGTCCCTTCCAGCCTAGGCCATTCTACGATTCTGTGATGACTTGATGATCTCGGAGATCGTTTCCAGTCTCAATAATTCTGTGATTCTGTGATACGGAGTTTCAGACATGAGGGCCATGAGATGTTGGACTGTGTGTATGGGTGTAAGGCAGTGTAGCTAAAAACTGTTTTACAAAATACAGGCAGCATTTATTATACTACATTGTCCTATTGTAAGTGATTTTCTGTGTCAGAATATACCCTTTTCTATGCACTAGAAGGAGTAGACAATGTTCAAGCATACTTCCTGAATTATAATTGTTTGGTTTGTCTTTAGGTTTTCCCCTCTTTGTTTTGTATTTCACTTGTTTTGATTTCACAGCGGTGTTACTGAGTGAGCTGCACAAGCTGCTTTTAAAGCCGCTCACACTGTAATCAAAATAATATTTTAAAAGCGTTGAAGAAAGGCTAATGTTACAAGGGAGATTCTCTAGTACATTTCCTTAACTTATGAAGTATCCTCATTACTGTTACGCACAACTGAGTAGAAACAGTTTGAAGAATTATCCATTAAAAGGAAACCTTTAATATTAGAATATTGGAAGTTGATATGTGCTTGTTTCTGTTAGAAACCAAAGCATGGCATTAAACTGACCCCAGTGAACTCATTAAGAGGTTTATATTGAAGAAGAATTAACATTTAACACAGACTTTTCTTCCAGATGAAAACAAGTTTCTAAACAAGTCTTCTGTGCTTAGAGGTTGCAAATATGAAAAGCAGAGTTACAGATAGGGTCACCATTTTGCTTTTCCTTTATTTGCTTCAAATCTCCTTGTGAAAATAGATACGAGACGGGAAGAAAAGAAGCTGGTTTTGAACAATGTATAAAGCTACTGCTGCACACAGTCTCAACATAAGGCCAACGTGTCATTTAAGTTGCACTTAAAACCTATTTTTAGGACTTAAGTACTGCACAGACCTTGTGGTGACCTTACAGAATTTCTCTACAGAGGAGCATGTCTTCAGCCCACTATCAAAGCACAACCTGCACTGGGAGGTTTGCAGCTTTTCTCTGTCTTGGTGGTACATGCCTAGCTCTGCATACATCTGTTTGGATTAAGCTTTCTTTTCATAATAGTCACGCAAAGATATGTTGGCAACGTGTATTGGACCTTCTGTATTGGCAAGGTGGCAATCTCGGGGTGGAATGATAACTTGGTTTAGAGGCTCTTGCTGACTTCTGACTTCCCTAGTACACACAATCCTTGCCTTTCGCTTCCTCTGCAGGTTATGTGATAAGAAACAAGACATGTGGTGCTACAATTACAGAACTTACCATTGTGTCAAAGCACTTTACAAACATAAAGTTGGTAAAAGATAAAGAAGTCACTGGTGTGACTTCTTGTCTCAGCTGAAGCTCTGCTCCCAGAAGAATTCTAAAGATCAGCTCAGGGAGGCACACCATATGGAGGAAATAGTGTAGGAGGCAGCCTGTAGCTGCCCAGGCAGAGAGCTGAGCAGAGCCAGCCTCATCCTGCATTGCGAGTCTGATGTTGTCCATCTCTGATCTGCCTTGTCCACCATCTTCTTGCACAGCACACCGGACTGAGCTCACCTGAAAGAACACATCTTGGCTTCTCCCCACATTAAAACAGCGTATCTGAAAATAAGAGATGTGACTGCTTGAGGTTAAAAGGAAGTGTTTTGAGGCCAGAACTTGAGGAAATTGTTCCTGAAGCGAGTTTCCCAGGAGGTCATGCCAGACTGAGCTTGATCTGTCAACATAGGTGTGGTGGTAAGAAAAAATGTGTTAAAACAGTACCTTTTTCTTAGTAGTTCTGATCTTAGTTTTCAAGACAGGTCTGCTTGCTTTGCTAATAAAGATTTACAATTGTTAGTGTTGCAGAACAGTTTGAAGAGGAGTGAGATTCTGTTCTGCCACTTGCATCATTCAGAAAATTCTAGCTACGGTGTGATTTGCTGCCTCTCTCCTACAAGTGATAATGAAAGGGAAAGAAAGGAGAGTACAGCTTTATTTTCTGATCTTGTATTGCGTTTGAAACACTGTTGCTGACAGTCATCATCTTCTGATTTTAAAGTGAACAAACTCAACACAGATACCACTGTGAAAAAGTAAACAGGGAATTGTAGAATCCTTTTTTTCAGCTGCTTTTGAAAATCTGAATTTCACATTAAAGGTAGCTAAATTGTTATTTTTTTCCCTATAAATACATTATCTGTTCTATGCTTACACAAGTGTAGTAAAAAAAACCAACATAAATCAAGTGGGCTATTTGTTCTTCTTTATGTGTTTCCTTTGTCCTCTTTAAAGTATATGCAGTCTTTCCCACCCCTCCCAACCAAGTCCTGTCTCCACCCAACTGCATTTCCTGAGTGGATTCCTCCAGGAGACAGAATTGAATGGCTGCATGATGTCATTTCTATATTTAAATTAGATGGAACAGAATAGGCTGTATAATTTGTTTAATCACTGCTCATGCTCTAATTTCCTTGGATTTGATTTTTTGCAGTGCAGTCGTATCTTCAGGTTTCTATCTGGTGCCAAGTCTGCTATTTGGCATGATTTCAGGGAAGTGGGTGCATTTTTCTTTTCGACTAAGACTCAGGGGGATTCTGTGATCAAGCACATTCTGCACACAGAGCTTTTCAAGCAGGATAAATTGATTTAAGTGGGAATGTGACAGAAAAATATAAGCCTTCAAAACAAAGAGAACAAATAAAATCTAAAGCATCGTTCTTTAGACCCATGCAGAAACATTCAGAAGATGGTAAGTAGGTAAATAAATGGAAAAGATGCAGATTCATCTGCTGTTACATAAACTGCACTAATTCTGGGATCAGGATTCAGCAATTTCAGTACAGGCATTTCCTATATTTAGTTTATCTAAATATGACTAAATGGTACTTCACTTCTGCTCTTTCAGTCCTTGTTTTAGTGACTCGATATTTTGTTTTAATGACTTGATAGACTGACATATACAAAACGATCTCTGTTCAGTAAGTCACAGTTAGATCCTCATGTGGTTTATTTTCTATTTTTCTACAATACATAAAGATATATTTTTTGCTATTGTAGTGTTATTTTTTCATAATTTGTCTTTACCCTTTCCTTTATAAATACCTCAATTCTGGTCTGTTAACTAAACTGTGAGTAACGGTGAATATATATATTCTGGTATTTAGTAATATGCAAAGTACTTGGTGCTGTAGAATGAAGCACCAGCTTCAAGTAATGGCTTACTATCCAGTGTTAAAGAGCCATGGGTCAGGTCCTTTTTGTGATATCCAGTTAAGTATCATTGACCTGAAATGTACAGAAATTTCCCGAATGAGCTCACGTGGAAGAAGTATGCTTACTAGCCTGCAAATGCCCTAAGAAAGCTGTGTCTGAATTATACCAGGGTCTTCTGTGGGACTCAGAGCGTACTGTCGGGCAACAGCAAGTCAGTAGTTTGGTTTCCCCTTTGTAGGAAGATTTGGGTAAAAAATCCCAACTATGAATATGATTGTCAGTTATTTTCTTGTGAAATTCAGTAAGAACATTAGGTACTTTTTGTTGGAAAACACTAACACAACCAGACAGATGACCCGAGATTTTACCTGTGAGTTAGTTCAGTGAAGAACAATCTTTAGAGCATCAGATCTTAAGGCAAAGATCTAGACTTTGAGACAGCAATCTCTGCTTGGTTTGGTGGGTGAAAAGAGGCTCCAGAGATCTTCAGGGGCCCTTCGCATCTCTCCTTATTGTTCTGGAGGAAGGAGGAGAAGAAACAGTGCACCATGGGAGTGATGCACCTGTCTGAGTAATGCTCCCAAGGGAGATGGTTCATTGCCAAAATGGTATGACTGGTGCAGCCAACTTAGGGGAAGAACAGAGTTCCACTGAGAGCATCAGTGATCAATTATTTATTGTCAAAAGAAAATAGAGAAGCTTGCCCACACTGTCAAGCTACAGCCTGTATTCCCTATGAGAAACCATTGCAGGAGTATGGACAGCTAGCACAGAAGGCTTGCAGAAGTCAAAATAACAGCATCTAGTCAAAATAACAGCATCTAGTAAAATAGTTACACAAAGGTTTGAAAAACAGATGTGGAAGGGGCACCTTGATCTTTGGCCTAGGGTTTCTACAACTGAAATTAATTATTTTGTGTTCCTTCCAAGTCTGCATCTTCTCTGCTTCCAGTGGTAGGAGAGCAGGAGGCAGCAGAAGCGCATCTGGTCAAAAGCGACACTGTGGATTGGGATTGTGAGTGGGAGAGACAGATATCATGTATTTAGCAGAGCACCTGCTGAAGTCTTCTCTGGTGTTACATGATGCTCATTTCCTAGTATCTGGCCACATGTAGATTCAGCTTGCCATGAGGAAGCATGAGAAGCCTGACTTGACTCCCCAGTGTTGCAAACCGTCACTGCTTGGCTCCTGATTACGCAGGACACCAGGTAACGCTTTGCTGACGAGATTTGCTGCACTTCAGGGAGTATCTGGTGTGGAACCTGCATTCAAAGCTTTGCACCCAGGACATCTTCCCTTTATCAGTCCTGAGTCTTTCCCATTAGGATTGCTGTGGTTTTGCTGTGTAATGCACATGAACAACAAAGGCTCATCTGTTTTCTTCACAACTGGATATCTGCCTGAATTGTTTCGGAGTGTTTGTATTGTATAGATCTCTTTTTTGCTCCTTCTTTCCCTTTAAACAGGTATTAGCTCTTCAATACTTGCAGTAGAAGAGAAGGGACTAACTGGAAAGACGTATTTTATGTACCTTATGTAAGCTAGAAAAATTTGCAAGGAATTTAGAGATAACTTACATCAGAATTGTAGTAATTGCCTTCCTAAATATTAGCATATAAAAGTATACCAGATTATGTTAGGGGGCCGGTTAGTTCAGTCAGTCGAGTGTAGTGCTAACAACGCTAAGGTCGCGAGTTTGATTCCCGTCCCCATGTGTTGCCTGATCTAGTCAAGAGGTGGCGTCCCTGGCAGCAGGGAGGCTGGATTAAAATGATCTCTAAGGTCCCTTCCAGCTTAGGCCATTCTATGATTCTATGATTCTGTGTTCATAGAGTAGAAGATAATCTATTGTAGTCATTAAGACCTCTGAGACTAACAGCAGCTAACTGCTAATAAAGTCTAAATCCGAGTGTGTAAAGGAACACACTGAAAGCCTGACAATGAGATGTCTTGAAAACTAGGTTCGAAAATTTCACCCACAGCACCTCCCCAGTAAGGCAAATATGTGATTCTCTTTCCTCCTTTTCCCCCATCCCCACCTGTTTCTGGTCGGAACTCTTCTGTGCCTTAGGCTATAGCAGTAGCTGAAAAGGTCGTGTTAATTTTCACCAGTGCCTGGATATGAGGTGGTCAGTAAGCGGAAGAAAAAATACTGTCTTTATTACTTGTGCTGTCAGATTAGATTCAGGAGGTGTCTGATCTTTCAGCTGTTGCATGATAGACCTTATAAATTGGTAGAAATCTGAAGAAGGAGTGAATAGGTCACTGAATGTAGTTTTAAAACCTGCTGTCATGTTGGATTTACCAAACTTGAAGACTTCTGATAATAAACAAGCTTATGATGATTTGATAACTGTTGCTGTCTTTCATAAGAAAAGCCTTTCCAGCAGTGGAATACATTTTCACAGCCCTTTGTAAATATTTAGTCTATTAATCTTCAGGATGATTTTAAATGCCACCTACTGGTACAATATAACTTATGGTGTTTTCTTTTCATTTACAGACATTATGGTAACAAGATAGGTCTCACAGTCAGTGTTGTGTTTTCCTCATTATCTCAGCTTTCTGAGATCTCATGGCTGGAACTTCATTACTCTGTCCGATCCTCTGAATCTTGATGCAGTTACTTACTTCTTGCTTTGCATACTTAGGTTTCCCAGCAAACAGTATTTCCCTGCCTTCTTGACAAATAAGTGTCCCTTGACCTTTAATTTATCTGACAAGGTGACACAATTTTAGGCATAAACAATACCTCCTTTGTGAGCCTGCACCCCACCGAGGTGCCTTCATGGGAGACCCTGTGTAGGCAGTCGTGTGAGCCTTCCCTCCAGGTGATCCCCACATACAGAAGGTTGTTTCATTTACATGCAGGTCCCCCAAGAGGAATTCTGACTCCTTCACCGGCAGCACTGCACGCTGGCCTGGCTGAATCGAACTCCTAAGTAGACACCTCCCGTGGCAGGGTGGGACCTGCGCGTGGAAGAGGACCGAGCTGTCAGGCTTGTGTTCCTGGTGGGCTTTTGGCACCCTCAGTGTGAGGTGGGGCTCAGTGAGGTTAGGTGCCTCCTTTAAAGTGTTACATGTAATTCTGGCTTGTTCTGCAGGGAGGTGTTTTCAAGAAGCTAGACCCCCAAATCTGTTGGAGATTGTACGATGTGTTCTGTGTTTCACTTCCCGAGAAGAGTAATCAGGAAAAAATATTAGAGAATTAATCAGAAGGGAAACTGCCATACAGCATGTGATGACTATGGCCATGGTATGGGAAATAAAAGGAAAAATGACTGTCTTCCTACAATTCAAGTTCCTTATCAAGGTGGATTAAATGTGGGCTAATAATGTATTTCTGGAAGAAAGCTATTTTGGGAAAAACAGAAAAAAGAAATGAATGTAATCTGAATGGTGAGGAAGAACAAAAGAAAAAACTATAAAAAGTTTGATTTGATGTTATTCCAAAGGAAACATTTTGATTTTCCACTTCTGAATCACATTTCAAGACCAAATTCAGTAGAAGGCAGGAGAAAATATTTATCTACTGTTTGAATAAAATATTATTTCAACCCCTTCTGACATGCTTTCCTTTTTTTCATTTGGCCGACCAAAATGAATTTCCCCCTTGTTTTATGCGTGTGATTTACTGGATGAACTGAGAAAATAATTATTTCTCATGTTCTTCCTCTCGCTGAGTTCCAGGCATAGGGCAGAATGCAGTATAGGGAAATGAACGATTTGGTGGAAAAAAAAGGAGAATTTTATCCTTAAGTGAAATAGCATTTATTTTGTGAGACTGACGGGGGATATAACAGTTTTGCTTCTATGAGTTTTCAGCTGGATTGTGGATGAGATTTAAATAATATGTTACTAAGCTTTAGGATGTAATAGCTTGTCTAAAAATAGGATTGGATTATTAAGATTAATGTAATCTTTGTAGCTTTTGTTATTATTTAGAATGCAAGACATTCAGTCTTTATTGCTAGAATTGATGATATTTTCATATCCATTTCCAAGAAAAAGAAATGTTAAAAGGATAATTCAAGCATCTGTTAAAATCCATCAGACAACATTTTAAAAGTGAATGCATCCAACCAGCTCCATAGGGCAAAGGATAAAACTTTTCAATTAGAATTGTACTATGAGGGAAATTTTCTGTCTCAATTATTCTGTGTGCTTCATTGAAACCTACATGAATTTCAGCTGGTTGGTTGTTCACGTTCAGCTCACTGCACACCCTAAGGACTGCATGACACATTTTATTTACGCTGATCATCAGCATCTCTTTTGCACACACTTGTTTTATGACAGTTCCAAAAGGGAATTATAATTGCTTACCCTTAAGCACGACAACAATATAGTGTGATTGAAAACAAAAATGTGGCATTTATTCATTGAATGATTTGTATTTGATAAAGGCTATTTTTTTCCTTTGGTGTTATTTTTTAGCTTCTATGAATTTCTTAAGCCCTAGACAGAGCTTTGAACCTTATTGATCATGTCACCAACATTCAGTGAAGAAAAATACCAGTTACTGACATCAGTTGCAATTACATAGTTTGCAGTGATACAAAGGACATCGTTTTTGCAGTTACGAAGACTCATCTGATAATACCGTTCTTGTCTGTGTGTACACGTAACATGAGGTGCTGGGTTTGAAAACTGAACTTAGTGTGTTGGAACTAAAGTTTAGAGGTTTTCCACTAAAACGTGTATATTTCATATCTGACACCAAAATTACAGTGGTGCATATTTCTCATGAATCCTCAGTTAACAGCTTTGCCTGCATCCTTCATCCTTACAATAAAGCTTTCTAGCTTGAGTTCCACTGAGTAGTGTAATTTCAAATGAGCTTTAAAACAGCCTTTTAGGGAAATCACACAACTAATTTCAGTATTCATTTATTAGAACCCTGAAAGTCATGTTTTAGGAAAGATTAAGAGGGGGACTTTTTTAGCACAACTTTTGGTGATATAGAAGCAACATGCTGCAGTCAAGAAAGCCGGCCTTGCAACGTTAAGAGAAAAGACTGTGCATGTGAAGGACAAGGCAGCAGACATATGAAAGTAAATACCACATCATCCATGGAATGCTGGAATGCTTTCTATATATCTGTGCCTGACTGAGTGCACCATCCCTGTCTTTCAGAAATACCGGCAGTATATGTCTGGACTTCTCACTCCTCCTTATGGTGTTATGGAAACTGGCTCCAACAATGACAGTGAGTATGCGAAATAGACATCAGATACTAGAAAAAAGAGGAGGAGAAAGAGGAAGATCGAATTCCTCTGAGTTTGAGTGTTGGAATTGGAACCTTGAATTCGATCTAGTATTAGGACTGTATTAATCTTGCATTTAGTAGGAACTCACCTAACTGCATTCCCAACGGTGTGCAAGTGTACACGGAGCTGTACACAAGTTGCATTAAAAGCCAGACCTGTTGACTAAAGCCCACTGTATGACGTCACATCACATTTAACTTGTTAGAGGCGTTACATGATGTCCACAGAACATTGTTGTGAGTCCCACTAGTAAAATAAATATAACAAGCTGGCTTATTTTTGTAGTTGGGATGGACCACACAACTAGCTTGGGAGCCTAAGTTAGTGCTGAGGCAGACAGGCTACAGTGCACGTGCTGCTGTCTGACCTTAGTTCCAGAGCTAAATAAGTTTGGATATGCCTCTGCCTCATGAGAAACTGTCGAACCATGGGCTGGTGCTTTAGGCCTGAGTCCAAGGGCAGCCTTGGGAACTCATCACTTCTGTAAATCAAGGTACTTTCATTTAGTTGCCAGAGGATTATTTAGATGCCACCCAGGACATGATGGCTAACAACTGCATCTGCAAATCCTGCCCTGTATGTTACGTGTTCAGTATATTCTGCTTGTGAAACAGTAGCACAGCACAGCTATGCCAGTTAGTGCAAACTCAATGTCACATTTGCCTTCCAGGTACTATAAACATAGATAAGGTTAAATGAAAAAAATAGAAATAATTCTGGTATACATACTTCAAATATTAAGTTGTGAGCAAGAACTATGTTTAGCAAACTGGTTATAGTATTTATACAACTTACCTTTTTGACTTTTTTGTGTTCACAAGAGAAAGCTTGTGTCTGAACAAATTTGATTTGCTCTTAAAAAGTCATTGATTAAACATGTATTTTATCAAAGTAGCAGGTGCTCCAATTCCCTATTCTGTTGATAAATATTTCCTCTGTTACTTAAAGAATGTACAATATGTATTTATTTTCTGTGTTCTTTTTTTTAGGAATGCCAGATAAGGACAGTATGTCAAGCAGCGCTCTTTGCCAAGTTTCCAAAAATTGTAATAAGGTAAATGACACTTGTTTTGCTTTTGTGTTTTAACTGGAGGGGTGGAGGGAGAAATTTGCTGATGAAAAATGCATAAATAGAACATTAAGTGGGGGGCCAGTTAGCTCAGTCAGTTAGAGCGTGGTGCTGATAACACCAAGGTTGCGAGGTCGATCCCTGTTTGGTCCCCATGTGTTGCCTGATCTAGCTGAGAGGCGTCCCTGCCCATGACAGGGAGGTTGGATTAAATGATCTCTAAGGTCCCTTCCAGACTAGGCCATTCTATCTATGAAATTGAAAAGAACCAGGTGCAGATGCAAAGCATGTGTTTGATGCATGTGAGTACAGTATAGAAATTGCAAGGATGCTTTGGTCATTACATCATACAACTAGAGAAAGCAACTGGTTCAAGATCAGCATCATTAGTTCTGTTTCTGACGTTTTAGTTGCAATCTGGCTGTCCTCTCTTTGTCAGAAAGGTGCTAAAGGTAAAGAAGAAAAGCAAGACATGTGCGTAGCCAATGATCATACAATTCTTAATTAAATCGTATTTTAAGGCTTAGCTGAGTCCTAACTGATGCATAGGCATTGCTCTGGCCCTTTGCTCAGGGTGAATTTTCTCCTGTGTTCAGAGAGCACCTTTACGTCCCAGTTCTCCTTTGTAAAATAGTTCTGTGCCTTCTGTCTCACCACATGAGGACCCACATGAAAGAACTCATGCATATTTCTGTGCTGGATTTAAAGTAATTGTAATAGTGGGAAGAAATAGTATCAGGCGTTGCTGTAAAGATTAATAACTTCTAGGGGTTTTTTTATGGCAGAGTAAAAAAGTTACAGTAATAGATGCTTGGATGCCTTCTTTCTGGACAAAGGAGTTTGACTGGATTCGTTTGTGTGATGTCTTCAAAAGGTTAAACGTATTTTTGTTACACAAAAAAAATCTCTTGACAGCAGATAAGGACAATGAATATTTTAGTGTGTTTCCTTAATGCGAAAATAACTACTTCCACTCTCCCTGTCTGTCTGTCCTGCTTCCTCAAGGACACTGACCTTTCTTAATTTTTACATTCATTCTTTATTAAATGTATAAAAGAAAAGGTATGCAGTTACTTTTTCGAGAGTCTTATTGACTAATGCTGTATCACTTCCTGACACAGCCTTGTCCTGTAGGAAAATAAACATTCTTTCATGCACTGAGTAATAATTATTAGATACTTAGCTAGGACCTTTCATTCTGTAAATAGTTTGGAAGCAGTTAGGAGTTAACTCTCGGTGCTTCTCTAAGATGTTGGCATTTCAGTGCTACACTTGGAGTTAAGCTGGATCAGGAGTCTTTCTTGACTTGTCAGTGAAATCACCAGGTGCAGAATCCAAACTGAAAGATGTATTTTCTGAAGCAGGTAGAGGTAACAACGTAATAACATCCACCTTTCCTAGAAGGTGATATCCCCCCAGTAAAGGGCAGTGATGCTCAGCTAAGGGTGATGTACACTTTGAGATACAAAGTATTTTAGAAACAGAGCAAAATTCTGGCTGAATACTCAGTGGCTGGGTTTTTCTAGCACAACAGGACTCTTCCCCCACAAAGTAACGTTGACCAGGGCAGGACACAGAACTTGACAGGCTCAAACTGTCCGATGGCTTTTACAGGAGTAAGGTCCTTGGCAAACCCTATGAGCTTCCTTTCCAAGACACATGTATAAAACAGCTGTCCCTCTCCCACCCACACGGTACACATTTCTGTGGAGAGACGCTCAGAGAGTAAATATGTGACAGATGCTCATCACCTTGTTTCATCCTGGAGACAGTCCCGTGACAAATGCAGCGGAAGAACCTACGTGAATCCTAGTTCTGTGCTTTTGCCACATGGCTGTGATTCTCTTTAATGATGTTAAGAGAAAGGTAGATGCAGCCGAGATAAATACCTGAGTGTTTTGTTTACTGCACACAAGCTTCATTCCCACAATTTTAAAACGTTCAACTGCTACAGTGCTTACAGAGCATGCCTGTCGCCATGCCCGGCAGTCAATTTTGAATGATCAGGGAGATGCTGGGATTGCAGGGCCAGATTCCCAGAATTGTTGCCAGCTATTTGAAATACAGTATGACAGGGTGCCGGAAAACAGCCCGATGTTTGTAGATTTTATATATTTTCCTTATTTTAGGGTGATACGTGACTGTCAGAATGGCTAATGCATCAGGGAAGGGCATGCGTCCAGGAAAAGGGACATCTTCAGACTCCTTCATAGCTTTAGATTGCCAAAATGATGCCTGTGGGATTGGCAGCAACTACAGCTCAGAGAGGCCAGCAAGCTACTCTGTAATGCCCAGAAAAAGGCCAAGTGAGGGACTTTCTGAGGTTCAGAAAATGCTCCTCAAAATCATGTGGGAAAAAAACATTACACTCTTAGGCAAAAGGAGATGACATCTTAAGTAGCTCAAATTATAATGATGCCTTTATTTCAAGGTGTGTTGGATTGTTGTTTGAATTTTCCGGGGCGGTTTATAACTATGAATAATTTAATTCAAATGAAATTTAGTATATTTCATTCTTGAGATATAAAATACATATTTTTCTCTGAGTCTTTTACAAGCAGTATAATGGATGATTTTCCATGTTTGCTAATTATTTGAGTTTCATTTTCATAGCTTAATTTTCTTCTCCTGTCACATCTATTTGATTTTGCTGAGTAACATAAGATTTTTCTTTTAATATGTGCTTTGAGATTTTCTCACCATATGGGGCTGTTTGGTTATCCTAGTTCATTAAAATCTATTAAAAAAATCTATTTGGAGAAGGCAGCAAAGAGATTTTTTTTGCCAAACACGAATTCATTTGCATTTAGGGTTACATTATTGCACATCATTTAATGCAATATAGCAGTTAAATTGCGCATAAAATACTGAGACAGAGTATGCTACTGTCCTCAGTTCTATTTTGGGGAATGGAACAAAGTCAATTTAAAGCTGTCTTACATGAGGGAAAATAATAGAGCTTTGGTCTTTTTAACAAGTCAGCCTAATATCTGTGCAGTGGTCTCTCTACCTATAGTTTTCAAAAATTCCCATGGGGTACAGTTGGATATAGCTGGATCTGTGAGATGAATATAATGCTAAAGCCAAAATGACAAAATCAATAATAATTTCAAATACAGATTTGGAAAAGATACAAAAGGGTACTTAGAACACAGGGGAGGTCGGGTTCCAGCGTGCAGGCAGAATAGGTAGTGATTCTGTTTCCATATATTACCAGCATAGCTGGCAGCAGGGTTGCATGGTGCTTCCCACGACAAAATCCTTTTCTTACAATTTGGCCACTTTTTCACTGTTTACACTGAATTTGGCATGCTGAGAGTATGTTTCTGGCTGATTTTTAAACTGAAGTGGATCAAACCTCTCTGACATTGCGTTTGAGGGAAAATACGTAGCACGTGTTCAATAGCTTTTCCCAGTGACACACTACGAGGCCCGTCCCTTAGACTAGAAGCGTGACATTTGGGGCTTGTTCTGGCAGTAAGGGGTGCCACTTGCAACCTCCTAAAACCCTATTGTTAAGCCTTGAAAAACTTCCGCTGGAACTTGCTCATTAGAGGCTCGTTAGGGTTTAAGTACAAGCTCGTGCACACAGGCTGTGTGTGCTGCATGTGCAGAATTCCCACACTGCTCGTCTTTGGTCCTGGTCTGCTTGGATATTCCTGTGTCAGTGCTTAACTGTGTGGGGGTTTTCTCACCATCACTCATTCTAGTTGACAGAGCAACATTTTGGTTATTGAAAAAACAGACCACTGTTGTCTCTGCTGTGCTTTTACAACCTCAGCTGGAGCTGAAGTAGGAAATGAGTAAAGAAATAGCCCATTCTTCTCTAGAGACATGAGATGTAGGATAGTTTTAAAGAAGAGGGCATTGCAGAAACAAGTTATGGAGGCACAGGAATGAATGTGGGCCAGAACAGAGGACAGACCCATCGAGAGCATGAATCTCCACTCCCCTATGGAGCATGGTGCTGAATGCTTTTTTTCTGCTATCAGTAGATGTCTTAGACTCCTTTGCAAACCGAGGATGCTATGCCTAGGAAAGCATAGGAATCATCCACAGAAAGAATAGAAATCTGTGATTAATAACAATTATTCTATTTATTCGAGTAGTTTGTAGTCAAAAAGTCCTAACCCTAGTAATGATCCAAGCTGAAGTCTTATGTTGTTTTCCATAATGTAATCTCCATACTGAAGTTCACTAAAAGAAACCCCACATCCTCAAGAAGCCACACAAAAGAAATCTGCTTGAAAAGAAGGCTGAAAAGCTAAGTGCTCAGAAGCAGAGAATTTGAAGAATGAAGGCTGACAGAGCAGTGTTAATGAAGTCCTCTTATCTGTGGTTGTTACGATACAGACTTCAATTATTCATGTTTATTATGGTACAGACTTTGATTACCTGCTTACGTATATTTTTCCTGTGACACACTCAATCAGAACAACATCTCACCTCAAAATACATTCCAGTTTTATTTTTGTACAACTTAATCGCTGTGATTGTTTAAAACCTAGATAATTTTGTACCTTCCTCATTGAATCCAGGAAGGGGAAAAGTGCTTCTACATCTCTTTGCACTGAGAAAACCCTACTGAACACAGAAGATATAAGCAGCTTAAATCGTGCAAATTCATACACTCGTTCTTGCTATTGGGTGAAGAAGGTGTATCTTTTCTGAAATCCCTCTCATCCTTTATTTTCATTGTCTTCCCTGTATTGTCTTTATGTTGTGGTAAAGAGTTGCAGGAACTCCCCCTAGTGCACAAAATAATAATGGGAAAACGCAGGGATAGAGTTTGTGAAGTATGCAGGCTGGAACATCCCCTTTATGTTTTTCATGTAATGACTCCAAATTCCCTAGACTGGAAGCTTATTGGGAGTGATATATTTGAAGGTATTTGTACAGCAGAGTTCGTATAGAATGTTCTGAAACAGTTCTCTGAAAGTCACCTTCTCATCCATCTTCTTCCTTGGTTTCTTTACTGAATTTTCAATAAGGCTTAGTTGCGGTGCTGATTTTTATGTGTTTAAATAAGTGGAGTGATCATTAAAACATGATTTGCTATTTTATCAACTCTCAATGCATTTAATAAAATCATATAAAAATCATCTTTCAGTTGACAGGGAAGGACATAATCTAAGTGTTAATCCTGAAAATATTGCAATTTTCAACATTGCCAGGCAAATGAATATTCACTTATTTCAATTTTCAAGCTCTTAAGTATAGCTCTGGGCATTTGAAAATATGGTGTTTGCAAAGATGATGTTACAATTCACAAGATGCAGCCTTGAAGAGCCCACACAAGACACCAGTAATAATCATGTTCATTCACCGTATTAGCTACTCTAGCAATAAACACAGTAATTTTACTTCCGATTTCCCTATATTTCAATTTACTTTTCCCAGATGACCGAGGAGAAAGCTTATTTTTTAACATATTCAGTAGATTGTCAAATGTGGAATTTGATAGACCATTAGCGGAATACTAAGGGAAATGTTTCACATACTTATGAAATCGTGAGACCACAAGAAAGAATAAGAAGAGAGAGCCCGAGCAGGAAGGCAGGCAGTGTTCTGGCATGTTGTCCTGGTCTGAGCTAAACAGAACCAATTCTGTTCAGTGATTTTACTTTCCAGCTTAGCAGCATGCTGTGTCTGCTGCTAGAAGTGGTAACAATGTTTATGGCCACTGTCAGTGACTGGGATGCAGAAAGGCTCTTGCTTATACTTGCTCCTGTGGTGACCAAGGCCACGGCTGGCTCTTGTGTGCCACGCTGAGGGTGCCGGGATGTAAGGGGGTCACAAGGAAGTAGAAGGTTGCATCTCCAGTGAGGAACAGACAGGACAGGTAACCAACAAGAACATTCCATTCCATACACATCATATTCAGTATAAAGCTGAGGGATCACAGGGGTAAAGGTCTCTTCCTTCATGGCCAGTATATACGGAGGACTCTGGCCATTCTCCTGCCTTTGATCCCGATCCTGAGTTCCCAAATCCAGCTCCTATATCCGGCTCCCTGCTGCCGCTGAGCCCGGGGCTTCTCCGCTCCCCGCCTGCTTCACGGCATCAGTGGTGATTGCTGTTGGGGGGCGAGTCGGGTTTGGTATTGATTGTATATATTTTTGTTGATCACGTCCATTGGGGTCTAGCGATGCCTGTCTTGCCATTTCATACCCATAAACTGGATTTCTCATGCAGCTCTGTTGACCTTGCTTCTCTTTATGGCAAAACCAGCACCAAAAAGATAAAGGTGCAGTGAGAAGGTGTTTGTTTTGAAATGCTAATCTCTCCAACATTCACATAAAAACTGTCATAACAGAAATCACAGTTTATGTAGTTTATATAACTACCCCGTGATATGTGTGCATTAATTCCCATCCATAACTACCCCGTGATATGTGTGCATTAATTCCCATCCTCTCCTAGGCTCTGTGCCACTCAACTCTCCTATACAATGTTAGCACAGGGTTAAAAAAGTAATTCCCTTTCATTTTCTGTTTGTAAAGTGGTTGCATTTTGAAAGTAAAAGCATTATGTGGAATATTTCTAAATAATGCCTTCATGCAGTCCTAAGTGTACCAGTTATTTTAGGGGCTGCTCTGGTATTTTGGCACCAATTTCACATGTATGACAGTGGGTGGCTTAGAGATCAGTTAAAGTTCTTCATTTTGCTCTAAGTGGAAGTACTCAGGGTTCAATCGTTACCACGGCCTGTAACAATTTGGCTAGTGCAGAGGCTGTGCATATAGTCCCTGGTAATGAGTCACATGGTGACAGCATATGGCAGGAGAGGTAACAAAGACAAGAGTGTGAGGTGAGTGGGAGTCTGTGAAAAATACATTTTTCATATGTTAGTAATAAACTTCATCGTGAAAAATGTGAGGGTCTTGCTATGTCACCAGAGCTCTTTAATGTAAACAAAATTGTTAGCAGGTCTGCTGGCTTACATAAGTATGCTTTGCATAAACTAAATTGTTGCAGGATCACCAGCAAAGGTTTTGGTACATTGCTACATCCAGTTCCAGTCATATGGAGATGACACACAACTGGAGGCTTTCCTTCCAAGTGCCAGCATGAATAGCAATGCCTCAAAGAAAAGCTTATACCATTCCATATTCTGTTACCCAGTTCAGCCACCTGATAATCTATGAAATATCCACGAACCATGTTTTCATTGTGTACCCTGAATTCTGGAGACCCTGATGGCAGTTTCTGCTGGAATCAGTCTCTTCTGCTGTATCTATAATTGAGCTCAAATCTGACGAATACAGAACTAGCCAGAGAAGTCTCAATATGAAACCTGCAATTAGTGATTCTCATTTGTTCTGTATGGTACAGGAATGAGTAGCACTGTGGAGAAAAAGAACAGAATCCTTGGTCCAGATTGCTGCGTATTTACCAGTGTATATGGCAAAATAACTTAATTTCTGTTCAGTGCATACTTGATCCAGTTCAAGGATTGCTGGTCCTTGAAGCCCTACCATGAACTTGGAAGAAAAAATACAGTTCCTTCTTTCTACAATGAGGAGTTTCTATTGTTGTGGTTCTAAGGGCAGCTCCAAGAATAAATAGAGCTCTCTGTAGTGATAGTGGGATTGGTAATAGATGGAGGCAAAACTTCTCTTGGTAGATGAATTAAACTTTTTGCAGAAAAAGGCATAATATTGCAACCTAGAGATGCTAATAGAATATTTGTATTTTAAATTGTATCCTCATTTTCTAAGAGCAATTGCAACAGAGGATTAAATATATATAGGTGTATTTCAGCTTAAAATATAAACAAATTGCCACATTTGTCTTGAGAGAAGATGATTAATGGGAAAAAATAGTGAATAGCATCCAATAGCACAGCACAGTTAAATTGTCAGCACCTGAAGACAGAGCCTCCCTCTCTGGTCACAGCTACAAAACATTCCAGAAGCAACTGCTGCCTTTTGCTCGGAAAACCAAGCTTGAAAAAGTGTCTACATCTGTATCCATCTTTAAGTGCTGCATTGACTTTCTGAGTCATACTGAAGCTACCTGCATGATCCAAATCAGGACAGTGTGGGCTTTGTCGTGAGGGAGTGCTCGGGGCAGCACGGGAAAGGCAATTTGATCGAAGAGACATTTTCTGAGTCCTCCTGCCTAGCTGAATGAGTGGTGTTGTCATAGTTTAGATAAAATAAATAATAAATTACAGAAATGTCTAGAAAATGCTACAATTTGTATAGTTCTCAGTATCGTGAAGTATGTGTGGAAGCTTTCGTTCAGTAGGAGCCTCACTGGCAGTTCCGTTGTCTGGGGAAGCAGCATGTTGCCTTACCTGAAAGTGCTGGCAAGGGCAGTCTGATAATACGTACTGTGGAGTCACGTATGGTGCCTCTTGCCCCATGGCTGTGTCTTCTGTATAATTCTGTCCCAACTCATAAGAAAACGCGCATATGTTCCATTTGTCTCTTGCAGTTGAAAGGCAGAAAGAGTGGGTAATTATACAGAGGAAAAAAAGATAGTCCTTTTCAAGGTTCATGTCTTCAGACAAGTCAAGCGTATACAAGTAATACACTTGGCACTTACATTTGAAATAGCAAAATGAATTTTTTTTAATCTTGTAATTATTTTCTCAAGTTTGGCAGAAAAATTGGATCAGGGATCTTAAAATCAGATTCCTTCTAGTCACTCATATCATCCCTTCCAGAGTATTTTGACTGCCTGTCCTACAATGCATGCTGGAAATTGGTATTCTGCAAAGTCAATTATAGTTCTGAGTCAGTAAGAAGTAATCAATGTGTCTGATCTGATCATTTAGCAGCACGGTTTTCTCGTCTGTGTACACATGACAAAAATCTGAGAGGTTAATAAATAGTGGGGAAAAGCTGTCCAGTGATTTTTTTCTTCTTTTTGTGTTAGCTAGTCTAGAACCAGGAGGCCCTTGTGCTGACTCTGTGCAAAGAACACCAACACCAAGACAAGTGTTTGGTTTGGGGTGCTCCTTTAGAGGTGTTCCAAGTTGGAATTGCTGAGGCAAAAATGTCAGGTATCTATGATAGAGACAAAAATGTAATTAGGACTATTATCTCCAGTGATGGTTAAGGAGCAAGTGCTGTTCAGGTATTTAAAGATTTATGATTTATGACTTCTCATTATTTATTCTTTTTGTAGATTTCCTTCTGCATTAAAGCTTGGCACAAGATTGTGAACATGTTTGATCTTTGTGTGCTTTATCATCAGTGATGCAGCTGTCTTAAAGACAGCAGTTAGTGAGGGAAGGCAAATACACATAGCTGAGTTGACTAGCAGAGAAAGGGAAAGAATAAATAATTCAGGTTCCAAAATAAAAATTGAAAAAAAGAAATCTTACTTGCAATACCAGTTATTACACTTCTTCTAATTAGGATTACTCAGCCACACTTGTTTTCACTTGGGAAATGAAATTATATAAACAGTTTGTGTAATAATCTTAAATATGAACTGGAAGAGCCAGTAGCTTAACAGGGGAGTCTTTGTAAACCTCCCAGTACTGCTTTGTCCATCCTCACTCTTTAAAGCAGCATGAATCTGAGGGGACTAAAGAAACATCTTCCCTCACACCACTCTGTCCTTGTAGCCTTTTGCACAATGGCGTGGGTTCACCCGAGCCCATTTTCTGACCCGGCCCCCCTTAGAGCTGCATGAGGGCCAGCAGCGACACCGGGAGCAGAGGCAGAGGAGGTGGCTGTGCAATAGGAAGGTGGTGGGAGCATCGGGTCCCAGAGCAGAGCACATCTGGGCCTGGGGAGAGCCCTGGGGCTGTGGCAGCCCTTCCACAGCAGCTTCCAGTGACCTGCACTGGGGCTGTTGGGCACCTGTCCGTCCTTCCCTGTGTGCCCCTCCGAAGTCCCTTCTCTCTGCATCCTGCTACACATGCCCTCTCCTGCAGCGCACTGACGCTCCTGTTCGCCTGATGGTGAGGGAGCAGAACTGTCAGAAACACATAGACTTTGTCTCTGAGCTTAATTTTCTGCCGTTTTGGATGAAAATTAGCTTCCCGGCCAGGGCCAGCACAAACAACAGCGCAGAGTCTGGGTGTGGGGTTCAAGGAGGTGATGGACCACAGCAGTCCTGTTGGAGGCTGCTGTGAACTGTCTGCAGCCTTAAGTGTGTAACCTCCGCACAAAGCACTACGAGCTTGTCAGCTACGGACTGAGACATCTCTTCTGCCCCAAACACTGCATTTCTGCCAGCCCACATAAGCTGTGGGGGAAGCAGGGGGACAAGTGGCAGGGGATTGTTTAGTCGATCCAGCTTGCAGCTCTGCTGCAATTTACTGCTAAATCACAAATGAGCCTGTGTGATTGCAGTCTCCTGTGCTTAAATACCGATTTGTATAATGTATTCCTGTTATTGCTGTAATATGTGTACAGAGCCAGGCAAATATTTGTTCCCCTGTCCCTCCCTCTTGAGTTGTCTTAATTGTGTTCAGAGCCAGTCTAGATTAGGGATTTTCAGCTTGTGGCCTGCAGGCTGCTGGGTTCTGGCAGCTATTCCAAATGAGGCTGGGAAATGAACCTAAGAAAAGCCTGTTGTCACTAGCTGCACAAGATTCCTCATCTTAACTGGCAAAACTGTAGTGGTCCACAAGATAAAAGAGCCTAACTCTCCCTCTCCCCTTTTGTTTCCCCCAATTCAGTTCACGCTCTGCTAAGTATCTGTGTTAGCTGCTGCAGGTTCCAGGGCAATGCTGGAAAAACCTGTGTTAACAAAACTGCACCAGTAAGGTTTCTGGCATTCCTTACACTGTAAGTGTATAGCCACTGCTCCAAAAAAGTCCCGGGCCTGTGTCTCTCTTGTCTTCCTGGTATACTGGTCCAAACTAGGGGAAGGAGAAGAAAACTGGGAGGTTGTCTCTCTAGAGCTCCTGAATGCTACTTAGTCCGTTTGGTTTCTTCAGTGTTGCAGTCGGTATTCTTGAAATGCGGTCTTTTTGTGTTTTGTGTGGCTTTTCCACTGTGAGGTTTGGGGTAGAGAGCCTGGATTGCTGCCTGGAAAGTGCTGGGTATCCTTGTGGCAGTACAGACACCGGACAATCTGCAGTGAAGTTTGGGCTTCACTGTACCAGAAATTCCTCTGGGGAGGATGCATCTTCCTTTCCCCACGACAATCTCCTAGACCACCTGGCATGGAGAAGCTGAAGATGCCTACCTTATTACAGAAATGATGGATTTTTAATATAAGGTCGCTGGGAATACTCTATATACATTCCGTATTTCCAGGCAAGCTGGTTTGGATTACGGTAATTAAACTTCTCTGGAACAGCAAACGTTTTCACGCTGTTATGTGCTTAACATAGTGCAACACTCCTTTATACAGCCCACAAAGAGTCACTAAAGAGTCAATGAAGCCAAAGAAGATTTTGAGATTGTGTTTAAAAGGGAGGTGAGTGGTTGACAGATGGCAGGGACAGAATTTCAGCTGGACAAAGCAATATTTTTAGCAATGATGTGAAAATTAACACCAACATTAAACAGAAGAAAGGGGATAAATTACGAAATACATACAATAGGTCCCTTCCCATTTCACAGGGACGGAGTTGGTTCTGTGATATCCCTAAAAGCCAGACATCACAGAATTTACACAGCTTGGACTACATACTGAGAGAGGTAAAAAGAGGTCATCTGTTTCAGAAACATACTGGGGTGAATCAGGATGTAAAGAGATGTGGTTAGCTAGGGAATATGTTGTGTAGAGTAATTTTGCCTCTCTGAATGGTCTTGGGTTAATTACTGCAGTGTTTTGCGTGGCATTTGTGGGGCCGTATTTTTTTCAAGTTGCAATATTCATTTAGCAACAGAAGCAGCTTAGAGTGTATTTAGAAACGTTCATCCCTCACGAGTTAACAGGGGAAGATGAGCTGGAATTCAAAAAAATAAGAACAAATGTGAATGAGCTCGGTTTAAATGGTAGCAAGTTAGGCAGCTGAAAGCTCTGTAGCAGCTTAGGAGGAGGGAAGGAGTACATTTACAAATATGAAATATTTGCTCTTTTCCAGTGCTAAATATATTTCATTCAGATTGGTAGGAATTAATAATATTATTCTTTTACTATTTTCATGGTGAATACCTACTATTCACAGAGATGCACATCAACCCAATGTTTGCATTTTACTCACTGATTATTCCTGTTGCATCATGGCATTAATGTGGAATATGAGCCATGTTATTCTGTGTTGTTCAGATCTAATAATCTGATTCCAAATGCCTTTGTGTATTTTTAATCAATACAATTACTGCCAAAGTATCTGAAGAACACTGAATCTGAAGTATCTGAAGAACACTGAATTAACTGATTAACTAATACAGCAGTTAAGAGTTTCATTCTGTGATAATGTGTGAGACCACAACTAGATCTTACTGTAAAAGAAAAAGAAAAGCCCTTATCCTTTGTAGCCAGTATCTCCCTGAATTTATGCTGTTGGACTTTGCGCATTACTGAATCAGATGATGATGCTCCCTCATAGCAGGAGGAGGCAATGATGTCGAAGGGTTGTCCTCATGACGTTAGCCCTCATGACCAGGTCCCGTCTGTCTGGTCAGGAAGGTTCACTGTGGTTGGCAGAGCTGTGGCAGTGCTAATGCGCCCCAGTCAGGGACAGGGCCTATATCTTGTGTCAGAAGCACTAGGAAGAAGGGCACTGCCCTACCAAGACTACAGTCCAGTTTTGAAAACCACCCGATATATAAACTGCACAGTCTGAGAGACTTGGATGCGACAGGGTAGGTAGCAGGTTCAGCACATCAGCACTCTCCACTATGACAAGCTTTTTGTAGACATCATGGGAAATAGAAGTTTTGAGGAAGATAAGAAGGTTGTTTTGTGGATATTTGCCAAGAGCAGAATGCTTGTCTTTTCCACTGACACACAGATATGTAAATTAAACAGAAGTACTTGAATTGTTTTTAATGTTTATGACAGAATACTTAAAGCTGCTGAAGTAAAGAAATACTTGGCTGAAAGATGAATGTTTATGTTTTTTGTTAGATGTGTTCTGGTCTAGCCATCAGTGTGGGATTTCCTTCCTCTGTTTACTTTTATATACTACAGAAACAACCATTCTCCTTTTTTAGGAAACACATTCTATGTAGCTGGAAAACATCCATGTAAATCATAAAAAATCTTCTGCGAAGCAGGATAACAGAACACGTTGGGCTGGATATTCTTGGATTATTCCTTCTCAGCTTCATTTTTAGCAAAAATTTATTTCTGAGAAGGATGACAAGTAGAAGAATGAGGAGTAGATAGGGCAGCTGGAATCTGAGGCAGATGTGCTGCACTGCTTCAATGTCTCTTTGTTTCATGTACATTCGCACAATGCACTGTCCTGAACTTGGAGGAGTGTGGAAACCCCAGAAGAGACACAAAATGTGTTTAAATTAACTTCTCTTCCCCACTTGCCAGAGGCTTTAACTTTTTGTTGGCCTCCCCAGGGAATTCAAGAGGTAACCTTCAATACCTTCTAGTCCTGTCTCGCTTTGATGTCTTTTCCTTTCAGTGTTAAAAATCATTCTAAAATGCCCAGAATGAATCTGTAGACACTAGACTTCCAGGATTTCAGTTGCAGCATTCGACATTGTTTTCAGTTGCTCAGCCTCATCACTTGCCAGAGATGTGAGTAGGTTCTGTCATCCTCATTTTACAGATGCAGAAGTTGAAACCCTCGGAGGTTGGATGACCAGCTGGGGTCACACAGTACATAGACCATTATTACATGGGAGACTGTGGTGCTGTTGTCTGACTTGAGTGGCATTTTCACTGCGCTAGAGTCAGAGGTTTTACCATTAATTTTGATGGGTTCACCCCCTAATTCACTCTCCATCCAGGTTTTGGCACCCTTATATCTGTCATGAAACCACTTTGTGTAAAATTTCACCACCTGGTCGTCAGAGGGCAGTTCTGGCATCTGGGTGTAAGCGAAGCCCAGGAGAGCCCATCCAGTCATGTTTGTCTAGAGGCGTGCCTTCTGGGAGACATGGAGTGGGATATGCATGCAGAAGTTATGAAGGTGTCTGTAAATCCTCCAGAAGCTCATTAATCTTTAATTTCCCTTCAGTTTGCCTCTTGAATAGTTACAGTGTACCATGGTTGAGAGGCAGATCCTAAAAACCAGAAACCTTGCTGCTTATCGTTTATCATACTTTTTCACCTTCATCATTATAGTTTGTTTCTCAAGAAGTAAATAATTTCAGGCAAACATGCTATTAAAACCATGGATACTAAGAAACCAGTAGTTCTTATGAGAGACAATGAAGAAAATGCTTTATTCTTTTGTAGGTTAAAAAAATGCCGCAGCAGAGAAATCTATGACAACACTGACTTGCGATTGCTTATGACAACTGTAGTCACATCTCTATCAGAATATCAGGAGTGCTCACAGCAGAGTTAGCATTTGCTGACATTTTATTCAATGTGTGCAGTGTAGTTATAGCAGCTGTTTCATTGTAGCAGGGAAGTAGAAAAATGACAGGAAAATAAGACATCATTAGCCATGTTCTGGGGGGTTTTGTGCAGTGGCCATAGTCTGTTTCAATATTCTTTTTCCCTTTGACATTCACAGCGAAGTATCATTTTTAGTAATGGCTGAATCATTTTGTGTTAAAAGGATGGACGTTTACAGTTTGTCAGAGAAACATTGTGGAAGTGTTAATAATGCAATTTCAATGTAACTTTCTAAAATAAATTTGCTATGCTGATTGTATTTGAGAATTTAAAGGGACATATTTTCCTGTGTATGCTATTATTAATACATGTAGATTACTAAAGAAAAGCAATTTTAGAAAGTATTTTAACATACCACTTAGTCTTCACATTTTATTAAATTTAAAGAATACAGATTTTTAAAACAGTCATCATTAGTCTGAATATTTTGATAGTAGCCCATTTCCTGACAGTATTCAAAGCATTTTACAAAGGTAGAAATTATTAGTATGTCTCTCTCCAGAAAGGGGAAAATGAAACACAGTGTGATTACGTGATTTGTGCAAAGTCACGCAGTCAGAAAAAAAGAATAAAACGGAGCTGTTTTAACCACTGGTTCTGACAATTACTACTAGTCTGTTTTGCTTGGTTTAGTTAATTTGTACTTAGTTAAATATATGGGTATTTAGATTATAGGTGCTGCAGTTTTACGAAATTCATAATATTTTTTAAATGTGGGTAATTCTTGTTTCTGTGGAAGTTCCCTAATTTTGTGAATATCCTTATGACTGTGTGTTCTTTCATTCATGTCTTACCCTGCTTCCCACTTTGGCTATTTACGGGTACTTCTTAAAAAACTGTATGATTGTCTTGTATGAGCATGGGTGCTTTGAAGGTGCCTTGGTAATACAATCTTAGATTATTGGTAGACATAGATGAAGAGCAGAAAAAAGTGCTCTTTCTGGGTAATTTGTCCTTTGTTAATTGCAAAGCGTTGCTAAGTCACCTGCGGACCTGGCACGAGGTCGGTCACGGTCAGTTTTGGACTTTTCCAATTGGGAGACGTGAGCGGGCACTTTGCTCTGTGGCTCCCAGTACTTGTCTTGTGGAGAGTGCGAGGGAGCACAGGTTGGTTCTCTCGCTGCTTACATACATTTGTGTGGAGATAGTGAAGAGGTGACTGGAATGTTTCCAGAGTGGTAGTGATGGTTCCATTTCTATTTCAAAGTTTTTGTCTTCCTGAGGAGCGCCGTGAGGTCTCCCTGCAGATACAACTGAAAAGCCAGACAGAGCTCCGTCCTGGTAACACGTTCCATCCATCGGAATTCCCTGTGGCAGGGACTGCGTGCCAGGATTTCTTATGGACTGTGCACCCTGGGGGGTTGGTGAGAGATCAGGACGTGGGTTGTTTTCTGATGACAGGCATCGATCGGCATATCAGCATGTTCTACATAGGGCTACTCTAGACATCCAGCATAGGCTAACAGAGCACAGGAATTCCTACAATACTGGTCACATTTTCCTTCAAATTTTGACCAAAATGCTTTTCAAAGGAGCTTTTTTATGACAGAATCTTAGCCATCTGCTTCTCGGATGTTTCTCGGCAAGCTGCCTTCACTGAGTGTGGAGTTGTACCCACAGCATCCTAGCAGAGCTTGGTGCAGTCTGAGCGCAGAGCTTGGTGCAGTCTGAGCACACACCCTTTATCTGCAGATGGAAATAGGGCCGATGGAAATGACTTTAGGGTACTCTATCCAACACTTCATTCCACCTGGAAATGCAGTCCCACAGCTAAGATACTGTATGTTCAACTTTATCCCTGCTATATGGTTATCCTGTAGCACTGGAAATAACCATTTTTTATTGGGAAAAGAGCAGTCTCTCTAAAGGCTCCTCATCTTTAGAGTTATTATCTATGCCTTCTGTCAAAATAGCTGAGATAGATGACATATTACAGAAAAAGGCAACTTCTTGAAAACGGATATATAGATTTGAGAAATACTAATAAGAATAGATGGGGGAAGTGTATGGGAGAGCTGTGGGGACTTGCTAACTGCCAGCTGTATGTTACTGACTGGCTATACTTTGGCCAATATCATTGGAGTGTGTTTTCGTATGTTTTATTTCCTTCCGTGTGAGCCAGCTAGGGCCCTGGTAGCTGTTCAAGAGGTGTAGAGAAGGATATTCAAGCATGGCAGTCATCAGAAGTCATCTGGAAGCAGTAAGAACTAAAGATGCTCTGCTTTCTGAAATACACTTAGGAGAATGGAATGCTATGGGCCTGACTCAAAACCTATTGAGTCATTTAGGGACCTTCCAGTGATTTCAGTGACATTTGGGTCAGGCCCTAAATCACCAGTAGCAGTAAATACTAAGGGTGTAAAACAAACAGACCTCTTAGTGACGTGACAGTTGCTGCTGCCACCTTTCGACTTGTGTGGCTTTTGTCCTTTGTTTCTTCTGGATCTCCTGCCAGCCAGCAGGAAAGCAGATGTCACTTGCAATTCTTTTCAGTGCCCCAATTGGAAATAAAGGGATCAGCTGCAGTGCACAGGTTTATCTGATCACCCTGGTAACCTCACAGGCCATGCTTAACTCCAATAAATACTGGAACTTGTTCCCTCTTCAGAGATGAGCCTCACTGAGGTCATGGGAAAAACGTGATTCATTGGCTTTGTTTTATTTCATCTCACTGCTTTGCAGTATGCGTTTTCTGTGTCACCATTTGAGAGTACCAAGTTAGGTCACCTTCATCATTTAATTCTATAGTTCCAGATTACTGTAGCTCTAAAACATTCTTTCATATTTAAAGGCTCAGAAGAAACATCCTTTTGCAGCTATTTAACAAGGGGAATAGAAAAATGTATTTTTATAAGAGATGTTCCTTGGCAGATTCAAATAACTTGACAAATACAGACCTCATGGTAGGTCTCTATTATTGTTGTTCATTATATTATTTATTTGTTTGCATATGGCTTGCTCAGTGGTGTAAGAAGCACAGAAATAAAGGCAGCCCTTGCCCTATAGCTTGTAATCTAAGGCCTATTTCTCCAGAGGTTATACGTGTGCATAAAATTATACACATGAATAGTCCTGTTTAAGTCTATGGTATTGCTTCATGCATGAATATCTGAATCTTCGAAGGAGTAGAGGCTAAAATTGTTACTTTCCCTGCTTCACCTCCATTTAAATAGGGAGTTTAGTGCTTAGCTTCATGAAGGTTTGTTTGAATGGCCCAAATGTGAATCCATAAATGTACAGATTGTCAGTGTTAACACTGAAAGCCATTTTATCACAGTTTTTCATTATAATTTCCTGCTTCCCCCTATCAACACCTGCAGCTTTCCCTTCTCTACCCAGCAGACCCAAATGCACCTTCTCCACTTCAGGGAAGATCAGGAGATCATAGTAAACTGTGTGCACCAGCTAGAAAAAAGGCATGAAGTAGCTAAGGCTCAAGATGATTCAGCTGTGTTGCTTTATCTCATGCTGAGGGAAAGCTAAGAGCAGGTGCGACTTGTCACTGCTGTGGCCAGGAGATGGGTGATAATTTATAAGCTTTTCTAATTGCTTGCATATTTGAGGTCTTGACATGATAACTTTTCCCTTATTCAGAAGTCCTGAAAAATGTGTTCATCAAGTATTTTAATTTGAAGTTTTTTAGTAAGTGCTTTCTAAGCATCCCTTAATGGGAGATCCAAGATTGTAAAGACCTACAAAAAGTTCTTGGACTTCAGCCAAGTTGTGACTGTTATCCTAAGATATGATCCCTTACAGAATCCATTCTTTTTTCTGACAGAAGATTGTTGGTGGAACACCATATCTCCTATTAACTAATGTTACATTTCTCTGCCTTTGAAGCATGACTTGCCTTTCTACAGCAAACTCATTCCAGGCCCTGTGGTTCCACTTGCTGCATTTCAGCTCATCGCTAGTGCAGCCAGAGTTCGCGGCAGTAGATTTAAAAGGCTGTAACTTTGAGGGGACTCTTTGCTGGGCACGTCTTTTGGATGCCAATGACATTTTTTCCTCTAGGAGCGACTGCCTTGCTTGCTTGAGTCCTGGCCTGCTACTCCGGGAGTTGCTGATTATGCCTTTAAGCACCACCGTCTTGGCTGAACTCGTTTTAGCCGTGTAAAGTTGTCCTGGAAAATTGCTCAGTGCCACATAGTGAGGCTACAAGGTGCTTCAGGAAAGCCTCTGGTCCATCCCTGAGCCACCTGCACAATCCACTACAGCTGTGTCACCCCTGGGAGAACATCCTCCCAAGCCTCTGAACACAGGAACCACACCTCCCCGGGAATCTGTGCCACTATTCACTGTCCACACAGTTAGAAAAGCTTCACCATTGCCTAACCTGAACTGTTCTTACA
The DNA here is from genome assembly GCF_000703405.1 of Apaloderma vittatum. Lineage (NCBI taxonomy): Eukaryota > Metazoa > Chordata > Aves > Trogoniformes > Trogonidae > Apaloderma > Apaloderma vittatum. The sequence goes on from NW_009733401.1 coordinate 28,620, forward strand.
GCCCTTCAAGCTCTTTATTTCCTGATCTCTGCATGATGGGCTAGGTCACTGTTTTCTTCTTTTCAAAGATCTTTTAAATCTGAAGACTTTTTTATCACACTTCTGTTAAAACTTGCCTTTTCCTTAGATGAACAACTTGATTATTTTTCTTTTGCTTTCTGATTATTTTTGTTGCAGTACTCTAAATTCTGTACAGCTGGTTTAGATGCTTTTGAAGTAAAGTGGGCAAATGCGACGCGGTGCTTTAGCGTAGGTCTTACCTACATTGATTATAGCAGAACTGCATTATGTGTCTGAGCTGTTACTACATCCCCGTACAGTATTTGTTGCTTTCATGCAAGTATGGCGTTACATACTCAGTTCTGCTTAATATCTATTATAAACCTTATTTCTCATTCTGTGGAACTCCATGAAGACACTTGCTCCCTACACTGTCTTTATATAGCTGATTCTGTCTGCCTCGGAAAAGTAGCTGGCACTATCTGTAGTTGCATAACAGCATCATATTTTTTTCAGACCAGTGTCAAAACTGCATCAAATTGTAAATTTATTCTCCAATGTACATGCAGTCCCTCCCATCCTGAAGTCTCCTGTGGAATCAATCAGTGTACGTTCTACTTCATCCTGTGTTAATATTTAATATTATCAGATGTGATACATTCTTGAGAATGCTGCTCAGAACAGATCTCTGGTATGACTACCAATTTGACTTTGCTTCACTGCTAATTGCTTTCAAAATATTTTTTTTCCAACTGGTTTTGCACCTATTTTGTAAGAATTTAATCTGCCCTTCACAGCGGAGAGTATCTTATGAGACAGTGACAAAGTCTCAATAAAGTGAAGGGTTGAAAATGTACTGTTTCTTTCCTAATCTATCGGTGTTGCTACCCGGTCATGGATAGAAATTAGACCAGTGTGGCATGATTTATTCTTGATTAATGTACCTCACATGTGACTCATCTCCCTGTTCTTTTTCCAGGTGCTTACAAATGGACTTATTCTAGGAAGACACGTTAAGCTGACATGCCTAATTTTTCAGCTCCTCCTTTTCCCATATTTGTGTCTTCTGCTACCTCCCTTAGTCCCCAAGAGCTGTCAGAGGTGGCTGCTGAGAGTTCTAAGGTGGCTGCTGACGATGCCGAGATGGCTGCAGTCCTCTTTAAGTTTCTTCAAGCTCTTCAAGTTTCCTACATGAAATTCTATAAACCCAACCAATCTGAAAACAGCTAATTTTCACAGTATTTTCTCATCCATTCTTTTGTTTTTTTCAGGCTGAGATTTTATTCCTGTCACTCTGCTACTTCGGATATTAGCTGGTACAAAACCAAAATCAGCTGCTTCTGGCCTTGCTGAATTATCTGTCAGTAGATTTCCTTCTGTTGAACAGTGGATTAACGCTTTTTTCCTTTATTTTACTACAGACGTACTTGTGGAATATCTTTTGTACCTCTTGACATTTCTTGGTCTATCTATCTCATTTTATACCTTTGCTTTTCTAATTCTGTTTTTCATTATTCAATTTATTTTTTATACTTGCATTTTGTTAACTCCTTACTTTCTCCTTTCTCTTCATTTCCTTCTTTTATTTCAGTGAAGAGCTAAGCTGAGTCTTTACTGCATCTTCTAGCTCTGTGCTAGTATGTATTGTATGTGTGGTTAGTATTGTTTCTTTAAGTAAACACCAGCTCTCTTTAACTCCTTTTTCCTTAAACTTTCTCCCTCATGACCGGCTCCAGGACTTTAGCTATCAGTATTCTGGTTTTATGTAAGTTTTTCTTCCTAGTCCATCATTTCTACTTTGATGTTCTTACTTCCTTCTGCAAAATTCTGACACTGGATCATTTACCGATCACCTTCACCCAAGTTACCTCCTGTCTTTGCAGCTGATCCATCTGTATTGGTCAGGATCAAATGCAGGTGAACAAGCCTTCCTGCTGCTTTCTGCAGATTCTTGTGCTGTGCCTCAGCTTTAACCTTGGGGGTTTTTTTCTTCATTTTTAGATTGAATCAGGTTTCTTCTAAATGCTCTGCGTTGTTCTGTTTTTATTAGGATGAGCGATTCTTTGACAAATTTTTATCCATATTCAGTTTTTCCTCCTATTAGTTTTATGCATTTTTACTGGAGCTTAAAGGAAACTCTAAAGAACAAAAATGTGCATTCATTTTCACTAGTCTATTGCTGTAAACATCTCATATTTATTGTCTTACACATTTTCTCTCTCCTTTGAAGTATATTCCTAACTAGAATTAAAATCTCAGAGATAGAACGAGTATATTGTGCTTTAGATTTTAAAAAAAAAATCTTTTAAGAAAGTAGAATTTAAAAATAATTTTTGTAATAACTTCAATGTCAATTTAGCCAACCATTTAAGTATATATTTACTTCCAGTCTCACTAAACTTGATGAGGACTTGAAATCCCTTTAAAAAGAAAAGGAAGCAAAAATTTTTAATACAGTGATATCTCTGACTTTGTTGTTTGTTTATATACCTGCTCAAAACTGTTATTCAGTGGTTTTGTTTGCATTGGAGGCATCTTTCCAAAGATCCTTGCTGTTCTTAGCGTGCTTTAACTGCAAATGTAGCCTGTCTAAAGCACGCTTCATACGATCCAGAAACCAAGACATGCTGAGGCATGTTCTACCACCCTTCTGGGGGGACAGAAATGTTTTTAACTTAAATGAGTATTTGAAAATTTATTGATTTATTCATGAGAAAAATCAGAAATCCCAATTTAATTGTATTGATTTGCTTTTGCAGAGACTTATTTTAAGGTATGAGTGGAAACATAAAACCATTTGCATTGTTTTCCATACACAGGCCTCTCCGTTACAATTATCTTTATTGATTCTTGTCATGCACTGCCCTCGTGTTCCCCTCCTGGCTGACCTATAGTCTCCTGGTGCATTTGTGGCTCCGAGCACTATTTGATTACTGCAAGGACTTTATCACATCTTTAAAATCCTGTGGGAGCTAATGTACAGGCTCCCAGCTGAAGTAAACCAATACCCAGCAACCCAGGAGCGGGCGGCGCGTGTTTCACTGCGCTCCTGACCCGGCGCTGCCGCCTTTGCTGTGCGGCTGCAGGGGCGCAGCCACGGGCCGAGGGGCAAGCTCTTGCCCCCATGTCACACCTCACCCCTGGGTTCGGTATGACCGTCCGGCCTGTCAGCAGGCCCAGAATGCCAGCCCCCGTGTCGTGCTCCAGGCGTCTCACGCTAGAAGTAAACGTGGCCCATGCTGTTAGCTACCAGTGTCAGCAAAGCAAAAGGTCTTCCAGTGGTTCTTGAAGTTCGGGTTTGTCTCCATTTCTGCTGTTCTTTAACCCTCTGCTTTCTTCCTCCTCTGTGCTCTGCCACGTGTTTCCCGTCTCTCCTTTCACCTGTTTGTAACGTGCCTGTTTCCCCATTGCCCTCATCCCCTTCTCTGCTCCTCTCTTGTGGAGCCCCGATGCTGCCCCCTTTCACTCTGCCCTTCGCAGAACCAAGTCACCTGCTTCACTCCTTCCCTTGGCCAGCCC